>NW_027526204.1:80538772-80738772 GCF_048455015.1 Haemaphysalis longicornis | reverse complement strand
GTGCATTTTTACAATTATAACAAAAGCGCCAGTGTATTGGAAAAAATCGCAGCTTCGGATACTGAGCCCCGAACATGGGAGTCCTTGCGGCAGTTTCTCAAACACGCACGCTCACACTCGCACTCACGCGCACACACAGACACATACACATACACACGCGCGAACACACACACGCACACAAACACACACACGCACGCACACACGCGTATATACGTTCTAAGCGATTCCGTAGATGGTGCTCAGTGCGTACAGTAAGTATAGGGCTTGTACTTATCAGGAAACGGAATTCCACGTCGCCACACCTCTACTCCTCCCCTCCCCTGTCCTAGTCGTCGTCGCCATATTGCAATGATCATTATCTTGTTTAATTAGTGATTTAAACAATCGGTGCATGTGCTCATAATCGATGCTGTTCACCTAGTCTTTACAACTGCACTCAAGTTTCAAACGAAAGCTATTCTTTCCTTCAAAACCAGCGCAAACAGAGAACGGAGGATGGAAAAACGAAATAATGGCACGCTTGTATACGACAAGCAGATACACCTAATCAACTAGGGACATCCTCTCTACTAGTTGGTTTCATTTTCTGACATTTAGGCATTTTTTTTTCAACCGAGGTAACCTTAAAATGAAAAATCTTGATTGAACGCCGCACGCATGAATCACTGCATCACTTTTTCAACTGTTTTATGCGTGACGGAAGGCCATAATACCATCCCACGTATGCTGTCGCTTGTGTATATTTTACTCATCCATATCTTGGGGCCCAATTCCTTTTTTTTTTTAATTTTTATTTTCAGAAGCAATGTTTCGAACAACGTGAAGCAATATGTTTACCCAAAACGTGCGTGTTAGAGCGAAAACGGCAGATCGAAATGTATAACAGAGGAGGAAAATAATATATCAGTACCGAAAATTACAGGTTCGGGATCAAATACATTGACAAATTGAATTCTGGTAGCTCGCTCACATCATGGAGGGTGTACTACGGGGCGAGTCTGTCGGCACGGATAACAGAACAAGCGTGAAAGGATCCCACCTTCATTTTCTTCTCTCTCCCTCTCTTATATCCTGCCGAGCTCATATACTCATTTAAAGCGAAAACAGTCAAAAGAAGTGCAAAAAGGAATGGTAAGCCAATTTCGAGGAAGCGGGTTGATGAAGACCTGGGTTCCTGGGAGCTTGAAAAACAACAAAAAAACGAAAACAAAAACACCGGTCTCCTCGAACCTACGCTGGCCTGTTTTCAATTTGGTGTTATTGCGAAGGGCTTTCGATATAAGGGAAACAGGGGGACGGAGGAAGAATTCGCGGGCCGGATTTTAAAACGACAACAGCCCCTACACCCTCCCTACAGCTTCGTTTCTTGAGGAATCTAATTTACGTTTTTTTTTCTTAAAGTAGCGCAGCTTTCCCCGAGTTTCGGGATCGCAATTTTGCAGGGAAACGAATAGCACGAATGTAGATCCAGGAAAGCGAGCTTCTTTGCGATGCAGCTTATGTCTTGTTTGATGTGGCGTACGAACGACAGAGGTGTTGCAAGCTTGAAGAACGCTTGCGCCACGACGGGCTAAAAAAAATTGGCAGTGGCTTAGCTCGGCCAGAGTCCTTCAAAAGCATTGAAGGACTCTGGCTCGGCTGTGCCACGATATACGTAGCGAAAGCTAAGGTTCACCTGGTTATTCTTAGGTTTCTTGGTTGTCTAGAATTAGCTGATTACCATGCTTACTGCTGCTAAAACGATTCCAATCCAATCCAGTCCAGTCCAGTCCAGTCACTGCTCCACGCGCATGAGCAGCACGGCTCTCCAGGAGCCACGCGAAACGGCTATCAAGCGGCTCCGGCGCAGCGTGAGACTTGGCTACTGCTCAACGGAGGCGCACATCTGGGCAGACGCCGGCGTCAGTGCGTCTGCCGCGGCTATGACGTCACTCCTCTGGAATGCGCAGACTGGCGAATGTGGACACCCAATTCTCTACACACCTGTACTACAATTTGATTGGATTTCCAATACAATCCAATTTAATCCAATCCAAGCCAAGCCAATCAATCCTATCTAATCCAAATACAATCTTATGCTCTTCGCGCTTGCGCAGTACGGCCCTTCACGGCCCAGGCGAAACTGCTCAACCTCGGCCAGTCTAGCTGACGCTACAGAAAAAAAATTACGCCCACCTCCCCTCGCGGGAACCCTGGTGTGATGCAACGCATCTCATGGGGGGTTCCATTGGCGTTTTGCATCGTATTGATTACGCTTATAGCAGGTATTCTCACGCGAAGGGGAGGTGGGCGTAATTTTCCATTTTCACCATGCAATGCACATGCAGTACACGTATGCTCAGGTACGGTCTTTATCGCAGACGAGAACTTGAGTGCCTTGTGGTCCGTAAAGTGCACAGTTAGGGGCTCGACGATTGCAAGCAATCGCCAAGTACTGCGAGAGAGTGCAGCGTA
This sequence comes from Haemaphysalis longicornis, assembly GCF_048455015.1. NCBI lineage: Eukaryota > Metazoa > Arthropoda > Arachnida > Ixodida > Ixodidae > Haemaphysalis > Haemaphysalis longicornis. The sequence goes on along the minus strand of NW_027526204.1, from coordinate 80,736,318 downwards.
ACGCGGACGACCGTCGACTGAGACCGTCGGAGCGCGGCATGCCGCTTTATATACACAGCGCCCGAAGGAGAGGAGAGCGCGGAGAGAGAGAGTACTGCACATGCGCGCAGCCGCCCACCGACGCCTAGCAACGGAGTGAGAGCGCGCTGCGCCAACCCGCAGCTGTTTGGGAGAGAGTGTTCGCTATCGGAGAGAGGAGAGGAGGAGAGGCGCAGCTGTGCGGACAACGCCGGACAGACGCAGGAAGGACAGAGGGGCGAGCATGAGATGCGTTACATCTAATAATAGTGGTGGTTCACTTAGCGAACGCGGGTTCTGCACGAGTGCGTCGATTGTGTCATTACAGCTTTGATTAGACGCTTTGATGCCCCAACCGCCGAATATTTTATTTCATACTCCACCCGAGTGCGTCCGCAATGGGAGAGCTCTGCAACCTTGCCTTGATCCACGTCCTTCTCGTGACCTGTCACTGTGCACGCGGAATCTTGAAGAGAACGTTTTAAAATTCGTGTTCGCTCCCAAATTTGTGTGGAATTGCGCAACGAATTCTTGTCGCGGTCGCAAGACGCGGGAAGTGCGTCGTAAATCCTGACTATAATCTAATACGGACAGGAAACTGGATTCGTTATATCCGACTCTTCGGTGAAAGCGGGGATATTTTGCACTCGACTCACTACAATGTTGACCATAAAACACTCTGAATAAAGCGATTTGGTAATAACGAGGGTTTGCAGTGAATGACCGTCACACAGCCACATTTACCTACCCTACGCACACTTTATAGGTGGTATTCACTGGCGAGGCGCGCATGCAGGCAACCGTATGAGTGCACCGTCAGTCGTTACGTCGGGCTCCGCGGGATGGCGGTACTTGTCCGTGCTCGTTAGAAATTCTACCTCACCGAACGCAAAGTATTGCCTCGAGGCCAATGTGAGTGCGATTCATAACATCTCTGTTGACACCACCGTTGAGAATCGGGTTGAAACGAAACAGACGACGCACGCCTGTGTTTTTTTTTTTTTTTTTCTGCCGCGTGCGGGTGCAGTGGCACAAGCCGCGCCATGTCCGTGGCGCTTCAGCCTTTCCCGAGGCCGTTTCCAGCTTTGCCAAGCGAAGAAATTGACAGCTAAACATTTCAGTGAATACCATCTATACGATCTGGCTAAAACAACCGCCCACATATGAGTCGCCTCTGTTGCACTGTCCTCAGGCACATTTATTCGATCGTTTTATATTTTACGCCCTCGAGGGATACAGACCCTAAGGCTCGTGTCATATCCATTTACTCACGCCTTGTTTATGTGGTCACAATGGCGATCTTTACTCCCAATACTGCAAATATTTTCTACGTTCCTTATTCAGTTCATTTCCTTCTCCCTCTTACTCATTGTTACTGGGTACTACCCCCTCCCCTTTCTTTTTTTCTCTCACTGTGTTCCGACCCATGTGAAGTAACAAGCCTGGCCGTATGTCGGGCTTATCTCTTCAGTATTCATTGAAGTTCTCTCTATCTCTCTCTCTCTCTCTCTCTCTCTCTCTCTCTCTCTCTCTGACCGGTAGGATTCCACAAGATTCCACAAAGGAATTTTAAATTACCACTTCTGCAGAATCGCAACCGATATTGTGTAGCAAGAAACGGAAACGAAGTTTAAGCACGAGGAGTTGCATTTAGTCGAGTGGACGCTGAGTGGTAAAGGTCTCGGTTCAACACGGTTTTGCACTTCGCGCGTTAGGCACTTGTTATTCAAATGTTCTCTGAGGTTATCTACCGGTTGTAAATGCTCTTAGAGTTATGAAGAGCTCTCAAGCATGCCCAGTTCCGAGTCGTAAGATGTTTCGCACGAGCCTGGCGCCGCCGCCCTCATTACCGCCACCTGCATCCAGGAACGAGAACAATGAACGGCGATTGTTTCTCGCAGTGGTCGATACATGTATGCGCGCGTGTACATGTGTACGGTCGCACTCGCGTGGCTCGATTGTTAGTGTCGCGCTGCAGGCTGCAAAGAAAGCCTTCATTATGGCCGGTAGCGGATGTGCGACGCGGCAGAAGTCGGGAAAGGGCGAGAGGAGTGTTAATGGGGCTTCTGAGTAGACCGCGATGTCACTCCACCACGTGACTCCAGGCACGAGGTCACCAGAGCCACGCGACGGAAGAGGAGGAGGAGGAAAGGGCTGAGAAGGAGAAGGAGGGAGATCGAATGGCGGAAGCGTACGATGCGCGGGGGATACGCCTTGCTCGGATACAAGCGCTTGGTGTCAATCTTTTAACAGAAGATCTGTTTAAAAGGGCCATGCAGAGAAGTTTGTTTTGTAGCGTAAGCTACACTGGCCGAGGTTGAGCGGTTTCGCGTGTGCGTGAAGGGCAGTTCTGCGCAAGCGTGAGAAGCATTGGATTGGTTTGGATCGGTTCGGATCGGATTGGCTTGAATTGGATTGGATTGGCTTAGATTGCATTTGATTTGGATTGGATTGGGTTAAATTGGATTATGTTGGATTGAAATCCAATCCAATTGGAGTACGGGTGCTGAACCTTAGCTCACGCTACCTATATCGTGGCATAGCCGAGCTAAGCCACTGCTAATTTTTATTCGAAAGATTTCGTGTTTCATAGTGCCCCCAGTGTTTGTCCGGCCGTATTCACTGAGAAATTACTTCACTTAGGTTAAAATTTTGGATTCTCCCGCTAAATCGTGTGTTTCCGCTACGTCTGCCATGAAGTCATAAGTGCGCGTATTCAAACGAACTTCCACTGCGTCATTTGGCTCTCCAGCCTTGCTTGCCGTCAGTCCTCCCAAATGGCGCTACCATACTCAGTCACGAGCCGTTGTCCGCCGTTCTTGGTTTTTAACCATATTTGGCTTGTTTTTGTTACTGTAGAAAATATTCGTTGCGTGAAACATGGGGTATCCTCGACAAACAGGGTCACGTAAGACAACGTCGCTTACGCCAATCGGCCAGTGTCGGTGTAAGACAACTCCAGAGGGGCGCCTTGCTGTGCAGCTAAAACAAGCATAGGGCGCCCAGAAACCAACAGCAGTGCGCATCGGTACTTCTATGCTTACGTATATTTTCGCAACTTTCATTGTTTACCGAACCATTTTTACTGCTGTAAAATGCATATGCGTTACATTTAAGCGCAAATAGCTCGCTCGGCAAGCTAATAGGCCCTGCCTAGTTTGCTTTTGCTTTTGCCGGCCTCAGCCAATCGCATAGCTGGGCATATGACATCAGAGGTTCTGTTGCGGGAAATGAACTAGTGGGTAACATGACCATTCTCTTTCTTCCTAATTATAGAGCTTATTTTAGCCAAGTGTGCGTTAAAAGGGGAGTCAGCATGATTCTACCCAGGCAATCTTTCGAATGAACCAAACTTGTGTTTTGTCTGCATGGCTCTTTAGGCTTTTAGTTCAGCCGGCGAGCGTTACCAGAAAACTACGCCTTGCGAGGAGCGCCCGCCGTCGGCCAGGACAAATTTCCAGTGCACTCAACGTTCGTCACGTGATCTCTCGCGTGCTGTTCTTCTCTCCAGTTCACGTGCGTTCGCGCCTTAAGTGGGGAGCACAGACGCCGAGTTCGTAAAACCGGTTGCCGCGGGTTCTGGCGCGGGCTAATGCCGTCCACTTTGGGAGAGGCGTGAAAGATGCCTAGTCCGACACAATGACTGAAAAACTGTGAAGTGACACTAACAACTGAAAGTGATCCTACTCCATATCCTCATTTCCCTCACAACCCCAACTACATCCTCATTGGCTTCGGCCGTCCTGTCAAATCGGCCGTCCTGTCAAAAGCTTGAGCTAACTAACTAACCTGCGGGCAAAACGATTAGCGCCCGTCAGTCATGGAGGCCTTTCAGCGGCAAGTTCGGAAATCCATGTTAGGTGCAATAGCCCAGTCTCAGACGAAAGGAGAAGGCCACGTAATCCGCTTTCTCTGCCTTGCTGTTTCTCCAGCCGTTTTCCCCCATAAACCTTTCCATCCGTTAATCTTTTGTAAGATCAGGAGATGTACTGGACGGCGTTGCGCATGCGCAGTTACATCATCCTGCCGACCGCGCCAATTATAGGGCGTCTATAGCACAACGCACGGAAAAGATGCATCAGCTCCGAGGACGAAGAAGTTAAAAACGCTTATAGCAGATACGATGGGCTGAATACGGATAATAACGGCAATAATAATAATATGCATAATATGCCGTGCTATCGTTTAATCGTAGAATCACAACGGTTAGAGATTCATAACGGTCATTCTATACCTTTTGCTACCACCATTGCTCCATCTCCTGTCGAGATAAGGAACGCTCCTTTTTTTAGAGGGACAATCTTGTGCCGCCGACTTCTCACAAACGCGACGAGGTGCGACGAAATATCCTTGGCTGAATTTTTTTTTGTGCTTACAACGACAAAGACGCTGACGGACACGATTGATTGATTGATTGATTGTGGGGTTTAACGCGCCGACGCAACGCAGGCGATGAGGCGCGCCGTAGTGGAGGGCTCCGGATTAATTTTGACCACCTGGGGATCTTTATCGTGCGCCGAAATCTCGTACACACGGGCGTTTTTGCTTTTCGCCTCCATCAGAAAAGCGGCCGCCGCGGCCGGGAATCGAACCCGCGACTTTGTGCTCAGCAGCGCAACGCCTTAGCCACTGAGCCACCGCGGCGGGTCTGACGGACACGAAGAAACATACTAAGAGAGGGCGAACTTCTCTCTCGGCGCACGACGGGCGTGCGAGAAGCGCCGTGCTGCGGACTTCTCAAGCTGGAGCGGGGCGTGCGTAACAGGGTGAACCTCAAAATCGTGAGTGAGGGGGAAGATGCTTAAACATTCTTAATGATCGAACAATGGATATTTCGCTCAGGGACAGACAACCGATTAATGCGGAGCGCATGTCGTCTATACATCATACGAAAGCCAGCGTCTTCTGGGGCAACCGCAAGGTACTTCTAAATAAACAGGCGGAAATGGTTGTAATCGGGCACTAACATTTCTGAAGTCTGATAGGTGGCGACACGTAGTGTCCAAACGTGACACCAGCTTACGTGTCCAAACAACTGCGTCGATTTCAACGCGGGATTCAAAAACCGCATGAAGGAATAGGAAAGGTATATAGCGCGCTATTCTTGTTTTAGCCCAGGACGCGTTTTTAAATATCATTTTTAATCTCTCGTGCAGTTAAAAGTGCGCTGCCGCACGGCTCACTGTTATAGTTGCCAGCATTCCTTTTCGCGGGACACGTATGGCAGGCAGATATAAAGATTTCGATTTAAAAAGTTCTCGCGTGCTATCAGCAAAACAATTTCTGGTTAGGGTGTTTTAAGCCATGACCTTTCATTTAGGATAAAGAAAATATTGTGAGCGCTTACTGGTGCACCTGTGAACTACCTCAGCGTACCGGGTTAATTGATCAACTGCAGTTACAATCCAGCGGTAGCCGGCTGGTGTGTATGGAAGCGGTCGGTAGAGCTCAATGCCCACGGATTCGAAAGGCACCGACGGACAAGAAAGCGGGTGTAGCGTACCGAGTGCGGGAGACGTACTGCGCATCCGGTGTTGCCATTTGGTGCAAGAGGAACTTGGCCACGTTTGTGGAGAGTCCAGGCCAGAAGTAGCGACTGCGGACGTGGTCGTAGGTTTTCGCAAGACCAAGATGCCCTGCTGTGGCATCATCACGAAACACCTCTAAGATGACTCTCCGTAGTGGCTGAGGTACCACTCACCGACGATGCCACTCACCGCGACGTCCATTTCCGCCCTGGAGATGAAGTGTTACTCTGGACGCCAATTCGCTCACCTTGCTTGGGCGAGAAGTTTTTACACCGGTATATTGGTCCCTACGTCGTCACTGAGCAAGCATCTCCGGTGAACTATCGAGTGTCGCCGGCAACTGTTTCCACAGACCGTCACAGTCGCGAAAGCTAAATTGTGCACGTTTCTCGCATAAACTGCGTCTTAAGCGAACGCACATCATAATCACGCGCACGCCCCCCTCACGTTTTCCCCAAGCGTCGGGCCGTCCTCGTGCGGGCGCACCATACTGCCGCCTCCCTTTCCCCACACACAATTTCGGAGAGCGCTGGCTCGCGCCACCACGGCGAACCGCCCTCCCCTCCCAATTTAGTGACCCTATCCTCCTTTGCTTTTTGTCCTCGTTCGCTTTTTCTTTCACTTGCCGGTCCTGCCATCGTTCACTCGGTTACGCCGACAACGCGGATTAGCCCAGCGACAGCCGCCAAAGGGCTGTGGCCTAAAACCAACCCAGTGAGCGTTCGTAACAAAATGAACCCGGGCGCTGCCGGTTAATTACGTATATTTTGTCTCAAATGTACCTGCACTTTTCTTTGCGCTAAACAACGGGGAGATGTATGACAAGCCCTAACAATTCACGAGTTTCGAACACTTACGACTTTAGGCATCTCCGATTTACCAGTCTTGGACGGTCCACCAGCAGTCCGGGGACAGCGCTCGGACCGGAAATCTCTTGTGAATACGTGGGGTATTCGAGCGCCGGGTCGCGTCTCGGGCAGTCCGCGGACGATCAGGGACTGACAATCGAGGAGGCCCTTGGCTTTCGAAGCCTCTGGGCTATGCCACGACGGCCGAAAGCCGTGTGGCTCTACTTGGGTCCAGCCAGCGAGCTACGACGACAAGGCGAGCCCCTAAAGTGCTCTGCACTTAATAAAGCGGATACAGGAAACGTGTACTAAATACACCACAATCGCTTCGAGCCAACGATGCTTCGACGCAAAGTAACCGTTTCTGTAGGGCGTTTCGCCGTCTAAAAAATTGAGGGATTTAGTGAGTACAAAGTGATTAAAGTAAGTAACTAAGTAAGCAAGCACGCAAAGTAAGCAAGGAAGTTATAGCAGATAAGTGAGGCCACTACGCTAAGGTTCTATAGCCCCTACATTGGGACATCGCTGGCTAACGATGGTCGACGCGTTCGCCGAGATCGATGATCGATCGCCGTTTCTTCCAGATCGCCCCGAAATCCTTGGAATCTCTCGCGCTAATCGCAGCTGGCACATTTCCCGACACTCACGCCTCGGTCGATTCGGCCGCCAAGTAAAGAAGTCCGAGGATCGCCCTCATTTCCACAGTGTGAAGAAGACACTGCCACAACGATTTCCGGAAAGGCAATGACGTTCATACCTGTGTAGTTGGAGAGAAATGACCCGACCCGGTGGGATTCTAAGTGACGGAAAGGATTGCGCGAGGGCGACGTCTATTACTTGCTGAAAGACAGAACATGACTTTCTGGAACCTCGTGAAGAGCGCGCGTGGCGATGCCATTCCTGTATTCTTTCTTGCTGATGGTTTCATACTGTAATCTATCACCCACTGCGTGGCTTTGTGTGAACTGCTGAGCCCAAGGACGCGGATTCGACCCGGGCGAAAACGCCCGTGTGTTGATATTTTGGCGAATATTAAAAATGTTCAGGTGGTCGAAATTGTTCCGGAGCCCTCCACTATACGGCACACCTAATAACCCAGTTGCATCTTCTGCGCGTTAAACTCATCACTCATTGTTTTGGTCTATCTCTAAAGTAGTCTCCAACTGCTGCGCCTTGATGCAGTTCTTTAGCGTTTATCTCCGGCTTTCAGTCCTGAATGCTGACATTGCTTTTTTGGCGGCTTATCCACACGCGAGCTTGTGCAATCACCGATTGTTCTCTATTGTGATACTGATTTATGAAGTCATACTTCTAGCGAACTTTAGCACAGGACGAAGAAAGAAAAGGCAAAACACACGCTAAAACACGACAAAACACCAACTCTCCGCTTTAATTGTCCTGATTTATGGTTTGCCAAAATTTGGTCCTCTATTTTATGTTCGTGCTACGTGCGATCATCAGCGAAGCGTTGCAGGTAAAAAGGAGTTGGTGTGTAGGAGGTGGTATATGCGGAGTGTAGCTATGCCGGCCGTTTCATAATACGCGTAATAAAGAATAAAGTTGGCGCCGTATTCGTCGCCTTTCTTATTGTTGTCAGATTGAAGAGCCAACACGAAACCAACCGCTTGAAATTGGGGGTGAACCGTCGAGTATTTCGAGCCGTCAATGCATTTTTCACGGTTCGCTGCTCAAAGGACCGGCAAAATTTTCCAGCAAGTTTTGTATGGGCGATAAATGTTCGCGTTTTTTGTGCGGCCTCAAGCTTTCGAGTTGGTTTTAACTGCGGAGCTGTTTATCCTTGAAATTTATCCGTACCCGCCGCGGTGGCTCAGTGGCTAAGGCGTTGCGCTGCTGAGCACGAGGTCGCGGGTTCGATTCCCGGCCGCGGCGGCCGCTTTTCTGATGGAGGCGAAAAGCAAAAACGCCCGTGTGTACGAGATTTCGGCGCACGATAAAGATCCCCAGGTGGTCAAAATTAATCCGGAGCCCTCCACTACGGCGCGCCTCATCGCCTGCGTTGCGTCAGCGCGTTAAACCCCAGAATCAATCAATCAATGAAATTTATCCGTACATGGTGTCGCTAAAAACTCGGAGCAGCAAAGTGGAGAGGGGGAAAATGCTAGGCTAAGAATTGTGAGGGTAAGTGGCGAGGAGAAAACGAGCCGACGAGAACGTGTGGGGAGCGTGCGCCTCAAGAAACAAAACAATTCGGCCACCATCGCAGTTGAGATGCGGAGACTGGGGAAACAGAGGGGCTGGCGGTTCTCACGGTCTTTAACTGGTCTTTTTTTTAGGTCTGCCTTTATCTCAGAGGAAAGGTTGTTAAAAATCGAGGCTTTCTCCATGCACACTGAGTCAAATCGAAGTCCACTTTCCGTTCTCCTAAAGCCCGAAATCCTAACTGCCAAAGTCTGAAGCAAAATTCCGCAACTCTGGCTTCGGGCTTTGGAAGTTTGGATTTTACTCTTAGAAGGGTGGTTTGTAGACTTTGATTTGACTCATTGTGCACGGGGAAAGCCGCGCTTTTAGATGCGACGCTCAGAGCATCTCTTGTCGGTGGCCCTGTCCTTCCAGCGTGCGTCCGTTGTTGTCCGCGTGCGTCCGTTGTTGTTGTCCTCAGCCACTCTCCCCCTTTCCTCTCCAATAGCGAACACTCTCTCGCGATGGGCATTGGATTGTATTGTATTGGATTGGATTTGGATTGGATTTGGATTGGATTTGGATTGGATTAAAGTGGATTGTGTATGATTGTGTTGCGTCATAGCCGCGGCACTCTCTCTCTCTCCACGGTCTCCTCTCCTTCGGGCGCGCTGCGCATATAACCGGCGTGCCGCTCTCCGGCGGCCTTTCGGTCGACGGTTGCTCTCCGCTTGCGCTTGAACCCCCCCTCAGCGTCGCATCACACCAGGGTTCCCGCGAGGGGAGGTGGGCGTAATTTTTTGACAACCTTTCCTTTGAGAAAGGGGCAGACGTAAAAAAAGACAAGTTAAAGACTGTGAGAACCGCCAGCTCCGCCGTTTCCTCAGTCTCCGCATCTCAATTGCGATAGCGGCCGAATCGTTCTGTTTGTTTGAAATGTTCAGTTCCGCGTGGGTAATAGCTCACGCCGTGCGGCGCACGGTATTACACACGATGGTTTCACGTAAAAATTACAGGGGAGGCTGAGAACACTCCAAGTATGTGAAGTTGGACCTTCTGTTCACCTCCTGTCGAATTTTTTCTTTTTTTTTTTTTAAAGTTCGCGGCCGCGCACGTCGCCACTTGCACAGCCCCTTCCGAGGGACGTTCCACTCGCTCGCCATAGTCAGGAGCCTCTTGTTCGCCCTGTCCGTACGTCCACCACTCACGGATAATCGTATTGCACGTGCAGCGACGGCCTGCCCTTCTCCGGTGCTTCTGCTTCCCTTTCCCGGCACGCGCTCCTATTTTCTGTACTTCACAACGCATTCCGCGAAACAAATATCTGAGGTTTTTGTCGTAAAGCTTCATCAGTGGCAACCATTACTGTCTAACAGCTTGAAATTTTCGATAGCGCTGTACAAAATCTCTCTACAAATTGTGACCAATTGAAGCAGCCAAATTAAGCCAATTTCCTATTCGAATCAATGCAATAGGGTCGAATTCGTGTACACGGCGATATGTCACTGCTTATAACGAGAGCTACATGGCACAATCACAGCTAGTACACGTATAGAGTGCGCACTAGCCTTGTTTGCACCGCGAGTGTATACAGAGTGCGCTACTTTTTTTATTGATCGCCGCATTGTCCTGGAGCAGCTGTCAGTGGAATCGCGGGGCTGTGCCGAGCGTATACTCCAAATACCGACCGGAAGTGCGGGGTTACCCCATCTCTTTTCCGGTTGGGCAAGTGTATCCTGCTCTCTTACGCACACTGCGTGAATGGTAATACAAATCATTCTCCGACTGCCTGCTTTTGTCGAGAGGAGGTAAACGGGGCGGGGATACATCAACGTAGCCTTGCGTGCACGCGCGGAAGGTGCGTACATCCGCGCGCAGCGAGGGCATGAGCAGCACTTGTCGCCCGAGCCATGCGCGACACGTGTTAAGTGCGTGCGATTTAGGTCTAGCGCCCGCGGAGTAATTATTCTGCGAACTAGAACACTCTCCGCCCGTGTAAGCCGCTGTGGTAACGTAGTATGGCGGCTAAGACATTGTGTGATGCGGAACACTTAACAGCTTACAGATCGGTATTTCGTGTGCAATTAGCGGTTCGCGCCTTGTAAAGGAGCTTAATTGGTTTTTCGTTATGTTAAATATATTCAAAGTGGGGAGCGCATTTTCCTGACAGCCTCCGCCACGTAACCCTGATAAGATACGTTAGTATCTTATAAGACGATAAGAATGTTCGTATCTCTATCCTCTGTCTCCCTGATCCCCGAGTTACAAATTTGCAGCGACTTTCCTGCTATTCGAATGGCTTGTCTGCCACCTAAAATTTACGCAGGAGATGCACACGATTTACAATCTATACCCCATAGTACGGTTTGCAGAATATCACCCTCCCGTGTTTTTTTCTGGCATATATATACAAGAATATCGGTTCCGGTCGCATACCGTACGGCGCTATTTCCCTTCAACGGCTTTTATGGGTGTTCCAAGCTTCCGTCATGGGTGCGCGGAATTCTCTACAGCGGAGAAGTCGATATAAGACATCAAAGTTGCTTGCGTCGGGGCTACTTCCTAAGCCTGTTTTTGAACGGGCGTGGCCGAATAGTAAGACGAGGGTATCAGAGAAATCATGACAGGGATGGAACGTCGGTACACCCTACAGCGATCTGCCAACCATATTGCGCAGATGATGTTCATTAATACCTAACCGAGAGGCAAATCGGGAGGCGACGTTGTAGATAAAAGCCTCGCGGGGCGATTCAGTTCCGTATTTCGAAATAATGTAACAAGTCGGGGCTCGCGTGCAAGCTGACATGAAATAAATAAATAAATAAATAAATAAATAAATAAATAAATAAATAAATAAATAAATAAATAAATAAATAAATAAATAAATAAATAAATAAATAAATAAATAAATAAATAAATAAATAAATAAATGACACGCAGTCTTTCTATTCTTGCCCGCAAATGCATTAAAAATTGTTTTAGGACAATCTGAATGAACACATTCTTCAAAAAACGCCTTTACCCAGGTTTAAATAATCTATGAACCAAGAAGGTCTTCAAATGAAAGAGAAAAAAAAAAAGTGTGGCCTATTGCTCTGTCTATCGGATTTCTTGACCTTGTTGCAAAGCTGAGAATATGATAAGAAGCACACAACAGGATAGTTAGAAATATTCTCCGGCCATGCACACATGATAAAATAGTACGCTTATGCGTTTTTTGGATCGTCGGCTGCGCTCTTGACGGCGCGGAATAAATCTTCACGACCGGAACTCTCCTTCTTCGAGGGCGTGCCAACAACGCGAACGATGAGAATACTGTTTAAGATATGCGTCCTTTGGATAATCTATGCCTCGGGCCGCCACCTTCTCGACCCTCCATCTACAGCTGTGGCGATGAATTTAATTCCCCAAAGATTAATTTTCTGCCAGAGTTCACATGCTGAGTATAGGTGGCGTGTATTGCCAGGAATAATCTATACATGTACGCGTTATTATCCTCGCTCTCAGTATACCGAGCACGCTGGTCATGTCAGGCTTGCACGCGAGCCCCGACTTGTTGCATTATTTCGAAATACGGACCTGAATCGCCCCGCGAGGCTTTTATCTACAACGTCGCCTCCCGATTTGGCCCTCGGTTAAATATCAATGAACATCATCTGCGTTATGTGGTAGAAACGCTGATTGAAATTCTCGGAATCACCTCGTGTCGGAGCTTCCTGACAAAATGGAACGCTTCGGAATAGAGTTAGCTAAGATTTCTGCGTGTACGTATGATAGATGGTGGTGTTGGCAATCCTCCGAGCCGCGAGAAATTGTGCAAGCGTCGTCGCCGAACACCAAACGGCATAATGCTGCTTCCTCGTTCATCAAAGTCACCTTTCTTTGCGTCAACAAAAAGTGGCCTATTCGGTGATAAGATTTCTAACGTAATGCGACCGCAAATAACGTTCAGGATATGAATTGTCTTATGAGCCGAAAATCGTCTTAATTAACCACCAATGGCATTACAGGCCCTTCGATTATGATCCGAGTCAGGAATAGTCAAAAATTCTTGTTATCTTTGCAGACCTGTTGTGGATGGAATCAATCACATTGGTTGAACCAAACTTAATGTGACCGACTGTAAAACAAGCTGGCGTTCTTACCTTCTCTCTAGAATTTGCGATCGCCTTATAAGCATTGCTCACAGCCCACATTACTGCTACACGAATAGTTTCTTATTGTAACATACAGACTGAGGTACTATCAATATTCTCTATTTCTTCATTTGCTGCAAATCCCCCGGGTCATTGGTATAATGGAAGAGCTCCCAGTTACTCCCTCCTTACCACAATTGACATCGCTTCCCTCTACAAAAGCATTTTCATCACCGAAGTAATCCACGCTTTAGCAGATAATCAGTTTTAACGTGTGCCTGAATTCTATTTCAATTTACTGGAATGAGTTCTTACTGTCCACTAGATCGAATTTGACTTATCTTGTCCGCACATTTTCATAACCAATGCGGGCACCCATTTTGCATTGCCAGTTTTTTTTCTTACTAAGTTTGGGACTTGTACGAGCTGGTTCTGCGTAATATGACGAAACAAATAGACCTTAGACGGTGACAAAGGCTCAGTTTGGGTTGCTGAACTGCTTTTCTTTTGCCCTCGTTTAAGCGCTGTGTTTTTTGTTGTTTTCCTCAAATTATACCGTTTTTCTACCGGTGTTCATTTTAGTTTCCTGCGATGAAAAATGGTTGAGAGATTTGCCTATCATAATTCAAGCTGGCTGATTTCTCGTTTCGTTGGGTTAGATTTTCTTGCTTTTATATTTCTGAGTTTCTTCTTGCAATGATCTTCAAGTCAGATATTGCAACGAATAGACGTCTTAACTTCACAAATCACGTATTCTTGTGCAGATAAAAAGCACCGTACTGTTCGCATTAGCGTACTTGGGAAAGTATTGCTTGCGCATTAAAATGCGATCCGTGATAGGGATAGATCAGCGCACGTGTGGTGTGATAGCGCTACAATTTATCTTCGGCCATCTCGCTCTCGGCTAGTTTTTCGTTTGCCACCATTAAATTACAATTCAAAGTCCGTGGCGTGCCACGCCGTCATACGAACAGAGCGATACGTCAAAAGAGGCAGCTCTAGTTCCGTGTACAGGGCTTTCATATATAATAAGGTACCGGCCACTGAAGACGCCGATGGCATCGCGTGAATACATTGACATCCACGCCTCGAGTAGCGCCATTTTTGGTATTAAAGACGGCAGTCTTTCTTGGGCAACTTAAACCCGAAAATTTTGGTCTGTCTGTCGGTATGTCCGTCTGTCTGTCTGTCTGTCTGTCTGCCTGCCTGCCTGCCTGCCTACCTGTCTGTCTGTCTGTCTGTCTGTCTGTCTGTCTGCCTGCCTGCCTGCCTGTCTGTCTGTCTGTTGTATGTCTGTCTGTCTGTCTGTCTGTCTGCCTGTCTGTCTGTCTGTCTGTCTGTCTGTCTGTCCGTCCGTCCGTCTGTCCGTTCCTCGATTCAACCATCCGGCCAAAAGTTAACACCTTATACTTATCAACTTTGTTGATCAAAAATAAAACATTATGCATATTTGATGCAAAACATCAATGGAGGGAGGAGGAGGAATGCCTTTAATGATGAGGAGAAGTCAGCCTGGCCGCGGGCTTGGCTTGCTACTCTACATGAACACGAATGCATGACTGATATATTCGCAATGTACTTTTAATTGAAAAGAAATGTGTGCTTGAAATTTGTCAGAGCAACTTTAAAAGCGTTGAAAAATATTTTGACCCATAAATACAAAAAGAGCTCGCGCGAGCCTGGTCCTCGCGGCAGTGTTCCGATTTCAACAGTAGCAGAATGTTCTAGTGGATGTGGCGAGTAGTGGGAATGTGGGGAAGTTGAATTGACTTGAGCAAACCTACGTCTCTATCGTGGCAGCTTAGAAAGGAAGGGGAAGAGCACGAGAGGGGGGGGGGGCAAGGGAGAGAAGAGAGGTTGATTGATTGATTGATTGATTGATTGATTGATTGATTGATTGATTGATTGATTGATTGATTGATTGATTGATTGATTGATTGATTGATTGTAGTGTTTAACGCGCCGACGCAACAGAGGCGATGAGGCGCGCCGTAGTGGAGGGCTCCGGAATAATTTTGACCCCCTGGGGGTCTTTAACGAGCGCCGAAATCTCGTTCACACTTGCGTTTTTGCTTTTCGCCTCCATCAGAAAAGCGGCCGCCGCGGCCGGGAATCGAACCCGCGACCTCCTGCTCAGCAGCGCAACGCGCAGAGAAGTCGACGACCGTGACTTGCAGTGAAGGCAGCAGATAGGCGGCCATTTCTTTCTCATTGATTTAAAGATGAGCCTGTTTGCTGGTATCGCGTATTCAACAGTAAGGGACCTAGACGGAAGCCCTGCGGGACACACCATCAGCGTTAGCAGATGACGCAAGCCCGCTAACCCAGTGTGCGCGTATCGCAATGTTATCCCGAACTCGTGTTCACATTTGCAATGTGGTCGCCTTAAAGGAACCCTGCAACATGTTTTCAGACCTTTTTTTTGTAATCCTAAATTCTTTCAGTGACGCCGCCAATAAACACATCCAGTGCTCAGGACAGGGGGTCACAAACTACCTCAGACAAAAAATGGCTGCTATATGCCCATCAGACAACATTGAAACTTGCTCAAAATATTTTTTTTTTTACTTTTTCCTGGTTTTCGCCTTCTTTGAGCGCTCTAATGACGTCATTAGAGCAGTGTAGCGGCTACTGGCCGGCTTTCTTTCAGTTACAGCAATAAACAAATTCTGTAGACACTTCAAAAAAATCGCCACATAAGCAAAGCAGGAACGGAAGGCTATCTGCTGCGACGAGCAAATCACGCAGTGCCTCTCCGTTCTGGCTATAACTGAAGCTTTCGCAGTGCTCTCAGACGCGAAGGATAGAGTGAAGGCGCTTATCGGAAATATTACAGAGTCCCTTTAAGTCGCGCACGGAAAGACAGAAAGGAAAGGAAGAGGGGTGGCACTGCGCTTACAAGTCTATCGTGTCTTGCAGCCTTGTGCACTTTGTTCAGATGAGCGCATTCAAAATCCTCCAAGTTCGCCTATCGTATGACGTTTCAAGCATAGGTATTATCGGCTTTGGGATGAAAAGTGTACCGGGAGAGAGAAAACTGTGAGAGAAAACTGCACAGTTATGAGAGAAAACTGTGCAGCTTCTTTTTCAATTCTTCATGCTAGAGGAAATTGATGCGGGCTTTGAGACTACAAGCTTCGGGAGGAGGGGGCCGGGGAGACTTTGGCTAACGACAGTTTCTTTTTCGAAATAATTATTACATGTTGAGATTTCGGTTTCCGGAAGGACAACAGAAACATGGAGGACGCAGCCCCTGTCAAAAATTACGACAAGGAGAATTTCTGTAGTTTGTCGTATTTTCGCACGTCGTACTGTCGTCTTGTCATATTCTTGTCGTGTCGTGATTCTGATGTTCTGTCGTGTATCGTATTCCTGTCCTGATTTTGATGTTCCATCGTGCCGAATTCCTGTCCTGTCGTGATCCTGATGTTCCCTCAGTAGTTGCACATGGTTTGAATGTTATTGTCCATTGTGAAGAGTACCGTAAATGGTGGTTCTGGAGTGTACTGAGCTCAAGAATCCTCTACCTTCCCTCCCCCTTCGCCTTCCCCCCCTACCCGAGCGATGGGAGATCTTGATGTCCAGCCCCGACCTGTCGACGCAGCAAGAGCTCGCGTCCAGGGGCCAGGAGCTATTGGACTCATATGGGACTCGTGACTAGGGTTCCACCCCGTCTGACGCCTGCGAGAGTCACCTGAAATGGGCTCAGCGAAAGTTGTTTCTCTCTCTCTCTTGTAATGTTTGTCGTTGAGAAACTTGACTTTGTCGTTACGACAGAAATGTGCGTCGTAACAACAGATGGCTTTGTCATAACAACAGGACTTCTGTTGTCACAACAAAGTTTTTTTGTCGTACGGCGGGAATTCTTGTTAGGTTTTTGCGGTATTGCTGTTGTGAGTTTAGGCTAGGCGACGTGATAAAAAGTGATAATGTGCGTGAGTACCCGCACTGCGTGCATGTCAAGGCGAAATATCAAGCTAAATTTCGGTGAGGAAAATTAGCACGTGCGCACGCTCACGCTCGCTCGCAAACACGAATTACACTTTGATCGTGCTGGAAAAATTGTTAAGCACTGAGTACGTTGACCTCAAGATTTGCGATGTTCTAGCCCAAGAAAGCGCTCTTGTGCGCTTCGTAAAATAGTTTTACTTTGAGCAGTTTCGCCCAAAAGCGATGGACAATTCACCCGCGTGACTTGACGAACACAATCATAATTGGTTCATCATTCGTGCTAAAAAGACCATCGTCCGTCTCTACGCACGATTAGTCGAACCTGTTAGTTACGAAACAATGCCCCGCGCGCGAACCGACACGCGAGAAAATGAAGGGTTACGCAACCGTCCTTCGCCCATCCAGCGCGGTCGCATATCTAATTCATAATTTTCTCACCTTGGCTCGACTAGAGCATTCCTGTGATATCCTTTTTTTATTTTTTGTTGTTATAAGGCGTAGTCCCCGTGCAATATGAGCAATATGTCACCAGGACGCACCGTGCGTTTAATTCTGTACGTTAAGCAGATTAGGGCTGTGAAGACGCAGCTTCCCGTATACGGCAAGAGGATTATCTATACCGGTTTTAGGCAAACTGAGTTCTGACAAGGCCGTAGTTGCTTAGTTCCTAACACTCTTCCGTATTTATCATTGAGTGGCTTCTGAACGTCAGACATTACGTGTTCATTGCGACGCTCATCCACGACAAAAAGCCCGTGCAATCGAGAAATACAACCAAACCGCTTGCTCCCTTTCGTCGAGCTAAATGTCGAGTTTTGGCCCACCTTAATACAAATCTCTTTCAGGCAAACGATAAAACTGAGCCGCATATCCGTGCGTTTGTGTCGACGTCGAACGGAGAAGGCACTGTTAAAGGGCGGCCACGTTGTGCACTGAAATTCATGGATTTAAAAAGTCGTTTGACTCTCTCTCTCTCTCTCTCTCTCTCTATATATATATATATATATATATATATATATATATATATATATATATCGATCTTTTTCCTCTCTCTATCTCTCATTCTCTCTCTCGCTATCTCTATCTGTGCCTCTTCCTCTCCCCGTCCCCCGCTTTTCGAAAGCAAAAAACTCTTTCTTCTCGCGAGCACCAGAGCAGCGGAAGACTGCACATACTCAGTTCCGATCCCGACACCCGTCTCCGTGCCATCCAAATTGCCATGGATGCTGTTGGGACCCGCGACTCTTGGCCGTCCTCTAGGGGGGAACAGGGTTGAAACCCTCTGACGTCTCCTCTTCCAGCTTCCAACCACCATTTCGGCATTAATAAAATTCGTGCTAACGCTACTACTACTCTCGCCGAGTAGCTCCGTTTCACTGCAACGCACCTTAATCGCTAATGATCAAATGAGCCGAGCGAGGTCCAGCTTGTAATTTGACATCGCCTTCTCGTCTACTTCCGACGGGCCGTCGCAACTTATGTGCTGCAACCGTACCTTCGCAGTCTATCCCTACCTTCCTATTCTATTGCGGCGCGGCCATGTTCTATGAATTCTTAGCCAATCCTCTTGAAGTAGCACGGACGTCAAACCAAACAGCGTTGACTATTCCGCCGTGTCCAGCTCATATTTCGACACTTATAACCGTGCAATTGGTTATACCCTTCAACAATCCAGCTGCCACACACACGGGCACACAACATCGCATTGAACGTCAGGAAAGAGGAAAATACCGAAGACCGTAAAGTACTAAATTTCTCACACATGCAGGCGACAAAAAAATAACCAGCACAAAAACAATGAAACATACGCGAAAAAGTCATGAATGCTGCAATAACTTCATGTTGTATGACAGACGGCTAAACAGCGGCTGCTGTGTTCCTTTCGCATCTCCTATTAAAGAGATGGGTAAGATGAGAAGCATTGTCACCTCCTCGTGGTGGCACCGAGCTGCCGTGCACCTTCAGCAACTAAGGAAAACCTGTGACGTTATGTGCTTCCTGCCGGATATAATCCTTCTGCCGCGAAAACTCCCCGTTACTTTTTTCCTTTTTCGAGGACAGGCCTGCCAGCTGCAGGGAACAGTATTGTTAAGAACCCTTTGTGTGTAAGCTTTCTGTAAAGTCGCTTGACAGCAGCCGTACAGTTCAAGTCAGAGTTAAGTAGCTACTTAACCCTGACTTAGGCTTTTCAACTTCAGCTGTACTGCGTCAGAACATGTCTTACTTGGCATTCGAAATTCAGAGCTTAAATTGGAGTTGTACGTGCCTGAGAAGAAAGAAGCACTTGGGCTAATGAGGCATAGAGGCTGGAAACAACTCAGAAGAAGAGAGAGACAGAGAGAAACAACTTTTATTGACCGAAATATCACGCACACCGACGTTTCTCGCCGTCGCTGTCGCTGCCATATCATGATGTCATGCTCAACGCTGCAACGCCAACGTGGCGGCATTGTATATAGTGCAGCTTACGTGACGTCCATTACAAACTAACAATCCACTTGCAATCCATCGTTTTCAATTCATTTCGTCTGTCTGTCTGTCTGTCTGTCTGTCTGTCTGTCTGTCTGTCTGTCTGTCTGTCTGTCTGTCTGTCTGTCTGTCTGTCTGTCTGTTGCAGCAACGAAGATCTTGGTGTTGACAGGGAAAGCCGCACTGCTTTCACTTTAAAAGCACGTGAGCAGACTTAAAAGTGCCCCGAGAAATTTTTTGGTTCCCGTGATGACGCAGCACGAGCTATAAAAAATGGAGGCTACGCAACACAACCTTCTATCGACTCGCGCCTCTATCTGCTTTTCGGTTAGAAATGCCCTTTGTTCACGCGCATGGATACACAAGCCTACTCTTCTTTTCTCAACAGGCACAAAATAATCACCAGCATGCTCAACATTAAAGTCAAAGGTTCCGACGGAGGCCCATAGCAACATTAAACGATGCGTTCCAATTCGACAATGAAGCCGCACGTGCCTGGAACGCGAGTCAATTGTTAAGTTTTGGCGGAACGATCGTTCTCGTTGGAACACTCCTTGTAATGTTGCTATGAGGCTCCGTCGTGACCTTCAATTTCATTCGCACGGATCGTCCAAAACAGCTGGTTCCGCGAACAATTGTTACATTTCGAGACAAACGACGTGAGATGCTACCTTTGCAGATCTTCGACGTAACCACAGAGGCTGACAGTTTCGAACAGATACAGAACACAATTGCGGACATCCAGTGGCGACACTTCCGCCTCCTAAGGGATTATTATAAACAGCGCTGAAGGTGGAGTTAATGGAACTTGAACGTACAATCTTTGTAGGATGTTTCTAGGACACACCAAGTATTTCTTGGATGCCAAATTCAAAACCGAAGCTTAACTTTCACATTCAAAACCGAAAGTTAACGTTCAAGGATGGCCAAAATATTTTATTATGGTAAGAAATAAAAGTGCTTACGCCACCATTCTGCCTTAGAACATTTGGGTCTCGCCCGAGGGGTGAATTTATGTTGAATTCTTTTTTTTTTCTTTTTTTCTGTGGCTTCGTAGAGGGAGCCTTGCTTTTCCGCGTCAAACTCCAGTGCAGCGTTAACATGGAGCGGCGTTTGCTAAAACACGTGATCACGAACCGCGGCCTCTTGGCGGGACGCTATTGCCGCAAACAGCCTTTCCGCGCTTTTGTACGGCGTTTCACCTTTGTGGAAAATTTCGTGCAGTCGTATTCTCTTTGAAGAAGGCTATGGCGGGTGCAGCACTCGTTCACTATTCGCAGCGGACGTAATCACTAAAACAGTGACGTCAGCAACGGCGGGCATCTGCGTGTACTGACGCGAATACGTGTCTCGCCATCATTAAATAAAAGGCGTTTAAATTGACTTGTCAATGCCGATGACGTCAGTCATCTCTGTGTCTCGCATCACGCTGTTGAATTCTTTTTACTTCCTTATTTGCCTTTCTCGCTGTTAAGCGCAAGTGCGAGTCGTTGGACTACTTTTAGTGTGAGTTTTTTTTTTTTTTTTTTTTTGCCCGGCAAAGGCGAGATCTCAATTTCCGTTCGATGCCAACTTCACGTTACGGTCTTACCTGCTTCGAGGAAAATTCAAGCCATCCGGCATGAATTTGCTTGCAGCAACTTTCCGTGATATATTTCTCAAAAGGTGTTGAAGAATATCCTTCCGCCCAATTCGCGCCAAACCGTACGCATTCTATTTAAATAAATGTGGATATCTTATAGACATTCTATAGCCATTTTATAGACATCCTATTGTGTCATAAGATAATAACCTCCTTAAATTTGTGTTCATGGCAAAATCTTGCTGTACGCGAAACATCTAATTGACGAAATATAATTTATAAGCGGAGTAGAGCAACGCTCCTAATTATCCATGGACAATAACCACCGACATAGCCAACGGTTGTTCTGAGATATTCAACGGTGGACGAAAGAGGAGTGTAATATTTTGCCCTTCAGACATGATTGCGGGTCAGCACCGGAAACTAAGCCGGTTCTGGTTAACAATACCAGGTTACCCGAGCTTAGCCATCAGCAGATAGCATTGCTAGGGAAAGGGCTCGCGTTAGTGGTTTAGCAATGCGCCTCCAAAATGAACGAAAGACCAGCTAGCCAAAATGTCCGTCTTAAGTGCGGCAAAGGAAGTGGTTGGAGGGGGAAGAGTGCCACTAATATTTCATTTCATTTCTTCGTATTTCCACTGCAAGTGGTAGGTGGCCGAGGTAAGAGCCGTTCAACGGCGACGGCTTGAGGGTTATTTGTCCACCTGCGGCAACGACGGGCGCCGATCACAAACAAAAACATACCGCCGGTTGGAACAACTACAAAAATTATTCGCGAAAATAAGGATTAAAATACAAAATGTACACAGAAAACTACAAATACGGTAAATAAGGGTCAAAATTTGCAGGGTTAATACAAGTTTACATGTTTGAAGGAAGGAAGGAAGGAAGGAAGGAACAGTACATGCTTGAGTCTCGGAAGTTGATAACGTAAATGAAACAAATCCTAATATGCTTCAAAGAGTGTTCCTCGCAGCGTCTTTTGGACTGCCGCTTTCCGTGGATGGACATTCAGCTAAATGACGTCTTTGGACCATGGACTTGTCCCAAACGTGCTTTACGGGCTACAAAAGCTATGACAGAGTACCTGCAACACACAGGTCTAGACCAGTCGCTGTGAATAACTTGCCGTTTCTGTGCGCATCAAGTTCGTGAACATCATCGCCATCATCTTCATCACGTCATCAACTGGCGTGGCAACTTAATCATTTTAGCCGGGCTAACATAGCCAGACTCCATTAAAGATCGTTCCCTCTCTCTCTCTCCTAATATACTTGTGCAGAGATTTGCAAAAAATGTAGGCACATCTTGTTCAGGTTACTGAAAGATGGAACAGTAAAAAGGATACTAACATTTAAGAAGCGATGTAAATACCACACAGGAGTAACGCAAAAATCATAGAAGACAAGGCAAGTCCGGCAAATTACAATAGCAATAAGAGGTAGTAAAAGCGTCTTCTGGTTCAGCACCTTCCGGCACCACCAGCGTTAACCGTTGCCCCCATTGCTCAGAAATTGTGATGAACACTTCTCAGTATTGCAGCGACTCTGCCACCGACATACAGGTGTAAGGTGGATTTGGGCTTCTGGGCACCCGGCGCGACAAAACAAAGAGGTGAACACAACTTGCAAGCAAGTGTAAACAAAAAAAAAACAAAGATTCATTCGTGGATCTTTATAAATGGGTGAGCATCTCGTCCTTTTCCATAGCGAACTTAAAGGTTCCACGAAGACAATATACAACTCTGTTTAATTTGAAAGAACTTGGCTTCAATACCTTACTCAGCTTCATCCCAGCAACGAAAGTTTTCTAACCGAAAAATACACAAGAAATAATGAACAAATCTCAAATTTCGCCCCACTGAGACGTGTTATGGGCGGGAGGGATGTCATGCGTACCAGCATACCTCGGCAAAGTTGGCGCGGCTCACTCAAACTCACTCACAATTTTTTTTTCGAATCACCACTCACTCAAACTCAGACTCAATGCTGAGCAGCACATCTGCGCTCACTCAAACTCAAACTCACATTGAGCTCAAAACTCAGCACTCACTCGGACTCAAAACTCAAAATGTACTCAGAACTCAAAATGTACTCAAACTCAAAATGTACTCAGAACTCAAAATGGACTCAAACTAAAAATCTACTCAGAACTCAAAATGGACTCAAACTCAAAATGTACTCAGAACTCAAAATGGACTCAAAACTCAAAATGGACTCAAACTAAAAATGTACTCAGAACTCAAAATGGACTCAAAACTCAATATGTACTCAAACTCAAAATGTACTCAAACTCAAAAAGGACTCAAACTCAAAATGTACTCAGAACTCAAAATGAACTGAGAACTCAAAATGGACTCAAACTCAAATGTACTCAAACTCAAAATGTACTCAGAACTCAAAATGGACTCAAACTCAAAATGTACTCAGAACTCAAAATGGACTCAAACTCTAAATGTACTCAAACTCAAAATGTACTCAGAACTCAAAATGTACTCAGAACTCAAAATGTACTCAGAACTCAAAATGGACTCAAACTCAAATGTACTCAAACTCAAAATGTACTCAGAACTCAAAATGGACTCAAACTCAAAATGTACTCAGAACTCAAAATGGACTCAAACTCTAAATGTACTCAAACTCAAAATGAACTCAGAACTCGAAATGGGCTGAGAACTCAGAATGATCTCAGAACTCAATAGTAATGGCCCCACAACTCTCTCGTGCAAGGAATATACTGCGGCTCAGATGGACTCTGATTTCATTAGCATGCAGTGTTGTCGAATTCATGCGTGGTAAAAATATTACGGGTGCAAATTCGTGAGCTCAAACTCTTGCATTCGGCACGACATGACACCATAGCTCCTGTGAGGTCGGAAACAATTTTCGTTGCAGATTTAATACAGCTATACCTGCTGCCCGTGATGACTAGCGCTGGTTGCAAGCAATTGTACGTATATATTGGGTACCAAACTCTTGTTGTAGGCTCCGTGTTCGTGTTTATGACAGAGGCGGTCCAGACTCGATGGTGTGCTGGGTCCCTGGGTCGAAACAAGCAAGACTGGGCGAGGGGATGTGCGCTCCCTGCTCCGTTCATTTATGTCGAAGCTGTTTAGGGTTACGGTTCCGCGCATTCTTGCACTGCATTCTGAAAAAACGCCTTGCGTCAAAGCGAACTGTCCCCGCGAATCTCTGAAGCGCGAGGCGTTCATGGATATGTCTTTGCTTTTTTAATGCGTAGCATTCTTTGCCGAGTACCCCCATCTCCCTACCCCCACCAGGATCGTGTAACGACCTGCATGTACACAAAAATGCAGATATCACGGAAGTTCAACCTGTAATAATTATAAAAGCGTAAATGTAGACAATTGATCAAACTAAATGTTAAAAAAAAACTAAAAAATAATAATACGAAAAAATATCGAAAATGGCGAACCGTGTAACACGGGAGTCATGGATAGTCTCAGATTGGGTTAAAATTCAGAGAGATGTGGCGCTAAAGAATGTGGGGTATCAAATTGAGGGTCTCGAGGAGGGAAATCACGTGGGACAAACAGAAAAGTGCCTCGTTGTTTGCTGAGACACTTGTATTAGTGTTTATTAGCATTTGCTAGGTGGGATGAGCTGTGTGCGTGTGTGTGTGTGTGTGCGTGTGTGTGTGTGTGTGTGTGCGTGCGTGTGTGTGTGTGCGTGTGTGTGTGCGCGTGCGTGTGTGCGTGCGTGTGTGCGTGTGTGCGTGCGTGCGTGCGTGCGTGTGTGTGTGTGTGTGTGTGTGTGTGCGTGTGTGTGTGCGTGTGTGTGTGCGCGTGCGTGTGTGTGTGTGTGTGTGTGTGCGTGTGTGCGTGCGTGTGTGTGTGTGTGTGTGTGTGTGTCTGTGTGTGTGTGTGTGGTTTGCGTCAGTCATCTGTTCTTTCATTGCGTTTGAGATGTACTCATTTGAGAAATGCAGAGCCCGAGTTAATTCTTTTCCTTTACATTGTCATCATGTGCTAGTTTTATATCTCGCGCTGATTTCTCATTGTAATAAAATCAGTTCGAACGCACACACAAACTGCGCTTGCTTATTTTTCTGAAGTGTTTTCCTTCTGTCGCACTGTCTGTTTATGTCTTGGTGGCTCTGTTGCCTCTGTATCTCCTACACTGTAGCAAGGAGTTAATATCTCACATGTAATTGGCCAATTCTGGATTGGAGTGCACTTTGGTACACTGTGGAAAGGAAATTACGGACACAAATCGACGCGGCTCTGCGGAACGACTCGAGCATTTTTCCGATGCCCATCTGTTGCTCGCGCAATAAAAAAATCCCTCACTTCCAAATAGAAATTATGTGAGTTGTACCGTACTGGAAGCGTAAGGGCTGTTGTTACGTAGAATTTAGTCGCCAGAGAGGCTTGTGGAGCAGAATTTAATCCCGCTGCTCCTTGCAATTCTTACCTTAGTTAAGTGTGTCTTGTATTACTACTACTACTACTAATTAAGTGTGAAATGAGCGTTTGCCCATCATCCTCTTTTTCTTGCCTATGGCTATTGCTATAAACTATTCAATTAACTACACATTCGCTCATGTTCGTAGTTGTTGTTCTGCGCACGTTCGCTTCCGGAAGGTCGATTTCCGGCGGGCTCTATTAGAGGCATCACAACTGGGTCTATATGCGGCTGCACGGCGCTGCACTGAAGCGCTGCGCAGTGTTTGCTGCATGGCAGCGGTCGGCGTTATTGCCCATTTACACGCACGCGTGGCGTCGGTGGCAAAGGGACGTCCCTCGCCTCCTCATACCGGCAAAAGAGCAACGCCCGCTACTCATGAAGGCCTCCACACGCAGCATCATCACCAAAACAACTATTCCAAACTGATCGGAAAAGGTTCCGAACGCATAACACTAGCTAATACAAAGTAGGATGTATATAAGATGTCCATAGGACGTCAGTAGGATGTCTGTAGGATGTCTGTAGGACGCATACCGCTTGGCGTGGATTAGGCGGAGGGAGCGAGTTTCTCGGCGGGCTTACCGATACGAGGCTAGTGGGTTTATTTACGAGGCGTCCTTGTGTATGTATATTGCTGGGGTAACAACGCCTGATGGCCGCTCTGTGTGGGCTTTGTTCTCTGGCGCAACGACAGAAGCGAGCCATCGAAGTAATGGCGGTCATTCGGGAGTACACCACGCTGCCGTACAATGGGGAGGCCGGGCGACACGGAAAGAGGGCTGTCAGACTTGATTGCTAATAAAACGCTCGCTTTATTGCAGTTTTATTCTTTTTGGGGGGAGTGCTTCCCCGCTTTACACTGAGGTTTACGTTCTCGTCCGAACCTTAAAGTACTGGCCAGAACTAGAAAAAAGACAAGCTCAACCATAGCAACGCTACTAAACGAGCGATGCCAGTTCCACCAGCCACAGCAGTTAATATCCGCGGCATTATCGCCGGCCCCACAGCGAAGACAAATAATCTCAGTGTCAATGCTTTTGTTGGTTGCACGTTTGAAATGATAGTGGACATGCTTTTGTTTTATGGTATTTAGTTGCTTTGTCAATGCCCCTTGAAAGGGTATGCATCACCCAGGTGTTCTTTTAACGAAAAGGCAGGCGCATTTTGAGCTAAAACGCTCTTAACAAAACCTTTTATTTTTTGTCTGTACTCAGCCGCACTGTGCCCTTCGAAGCGAGATTGGTTTTCTTGCATAGCGCTCGAGATTGCAGTGAAACGTCGCGTATCAGGAGCCCCGGGAAACACAAAAACTACCTCTTGTGTGTGAAAAAGTAAATCTCGGGCCATCTCCACTAACGTGAAACCTGGGGAGGGGCGAAGCATGCAGAGTTCGCCGGTGTTTCCCACAGCAAAATCGCTGCTAACGGGCAACGAGAGACAGAAGACGATTTTGTTTCAATTATGTGTACATGTCCATTTATTATATACAATCAGAAATCGCGTAGCTAATCCCAGTAAGTACGCATACTATATGTTTCTTTTCTCTCGTCCTAATGCTCCTGGTGTTGATGAGGCTCCTGCGTTTCGAAGTCGTACATCGTGCCGAGTTCAGATAGAGGTATGCAGCTAGCCGCATGAACGAGTCCGGCGTGAAAATGGCTACGTTTTAGAGCAAAACACGTTTTAGAGCAAAACACGTTTTAGAGCAAAGCTTCCTTTGCGTCGCGTTGCTGTGGTCTTACTCGTACACCGGTTTCTTACAGCACCAGCAGATGGCTCGCGCCTCCGCGTTTCGCGTGGGGTGCCTCGATGCCAGAGCCGCCGTACAATGTGGAGACGCCCTTTGAGCAGTCCCGTGCCGCCGCAATTGGGTCAACGGGCTCAACGCGTTGTTATTATCGTTTCCCACGAGACCCAGCAAGGCGAAACAGATAAGATGATTCGAACTTCGCCAGTAAATCGCGCTGCGGCGACAATTTTAGCGCGGTTTTGATACGATGACTTTCTTTGGAGGCGAGAGAGTGACCCAAAATGGCGGCGCCAGCGTATACGTGTCTTCACCCTGTACGGCGGACGCGTGAATCGAGGCACCCTACGTTTCGCGTGGTCTGCGGAAAAGAAAGAGAAACTATGCGGCGCATAGTGTTAGAATGCGAGGGTATCCATCCAAATCTACATGAGGCAAATATTCGGCTTCCAGAAGCCCTAGGATTTAAGGGTAGCACAGAGGAAGTTAACTTCAAGGCTGTCGAGGAGACGAGAAGAAGGTTAGAATGCTGGTGGACGAAAAGCAGAGCGGGGAATATTGCCTAGGACAGTTACCACCTGTAACAGAAAAAAAAAAAGTATTTTGTGCCTAACAAGCTTTTTGTGCCTGCCCTAAGCAGCGCTAGTATTAAACCAAGAGTATAAAACATAGGTATATTAGTCGTTTTTGGTAAGATGACATGTCATCAGACCGCTACAAAGGGGAAACCAATAGCAATCATCATCATCGCGGCCCCTTGGCACCGCGGCGGCGGTATTTCAAAAAGGCTCCGATGCATCTCTAGGTCAGCCTGATTTAATTTGTCACTGCTAGGCAGTGCTAGCCAAAAGAGAACTGGATCTTATCCTCGCTCTGGGGACCGTTTTTCTGCTCGAGTCAAGTGTGGAGACACAAACATCGCTTTGACCACCATTCATACCAATGCGGCACCAACGCAAACCCAAAATAAAGACTTCCTCGCCCTGCGCTTCATTGAGCACGCACCAGGACCTGTGATTCCTTGTTAGGACAACATCCACGAGGAGTCTACAGCGCTGGCTTTCGCCGGAGAGCGTAACGTCGAGGTTCGAAAAACTGCAAACCGGTGGATACGATACCGACCTTGTTGGTGGGTGTCTACGACGTGCGTCTTCTTTGCTTTCCACCGGTGCGACTGACCACATGTTCGTCAGGAGGATTGAGACTTTGAACGCTTCTTGTTACGTCTCGTATTTATCGAAGTGCTCGCCAGGGCGTCGCTTTACGTCGATTTCCACATGTGCGTGAGATCCGCTATTTTTTTTTTTCTGACATAGTAGGCAACTCTATCGGGTTAACGTGGTGTGGTACAATCGGTTTGACGCGAGGTCTCTCTCTCTCTCTCTTTCCAAGTGGCGCCAGGTCTACCTCTTGGTGAGAGCTTGCGTCGGAGTCCCGCGTCAAGTTCCTTCCAACATGGCGCCCGTGTCCGCTGGAGCAAGCGGCAAGCAATTGTCTTCGCAGCAGACGACGCTAGCAGCGAGGTCGCACCACCGTCGAGCAGACGATTTCCACCTGCATCAATCTGGCCGAGTGGACACCGTGGGCGTCTGCTGCTTTCATTCCTTCTGAGCTCTCTTGTATTTCGTTTTTGCGTTCTCGGCGCCGTTTTTCTTGCGCTGTTGTTCGGTCGCGGACGATTACGCTTCGGTCCCGACCTAACAGGCGCCAACTTTGGTTGACTATATTCCAAAGACAGCCAATTTCCGTGCCCCATCCGTCGTTACATAAGGCATGCGTGTCAGCTGCAGACGACACGAGAGACCGTGCGGATCTGTCCCTCGGACGACGGAAATTCGGAGTTGGTTGGCTTGTTTTCGGTAGTGCTATCTGTGTTTACCACGGGCTAGAGATTATTCCGCGCTCAATTTGAGGGCGTTCTCTGTGACGCCCAGTGCTTTCTTTCCGCATGCGTCCTGGTGGTTGATTGGCGACAACTGATTACTTTCTCGACTTTTTGCCCATTCTTTCAGCCGTGTTTTAAAGCGAAGCTTTACGAGGTGTGGTAGAAAAGTATCCGACCTGTTTTTTTGCGAATACCTGATGGATATAAAACAAGCGCGCTTGCATGAGCGGACCTTGAACCTTCGTGCGTGTGCGCGAATTTTTTTCTGCCTGCCGATAGCGTCAGTCGCTGGGACGCAGCGTTTCAGTGAGGTAGTGCGGAGTGCTCTCGTCGTTTTTTTTTAATTATTATTGCAAGGAAAATGCCGGACCGTCTGGAGCAGTGCTACTGCATCAAATTTTGCCAGAAACTGGGCGACAGCCAAGTGGAAACCATTCGGAAGATTCATACGGCTTTCGGTGACGATTCTAAACAGATTAAGGAGTGGTACAACTGGCTTAAAGACGGCCGCACATCGGTGGAGAGCGAGCCACGCTCCGGTCGGCCGTCAACATGCCGAAATGACCAAGTCATTGCCAAAGTGAACGCTGTGTTCATGCGAGACCGTCGTATGACTATCCGAGAAATTGCGGAAGAGATTGGCATCAGCACTTTTTCTGCACATTCCATTATGACCTAAGATTTGGCCAGGAATAGAGTTGCGTCGAAATTCGTACCGAAGCTGCTCATGGTGGAGCAAAAGCAACTTCGTGGTGAAGTCTCAAAGGGCATGCTGGATTATAAAACAGTGACCCCGACTTAATGAACACCATAATCACTGGTGACAAGTACACCAAATCCTTGGTTCACCCGTAACAACCAAATCCCAGTCGTCACAGTGGAAGCATCCCACGTCACCGAGAACAAAGAAGGCCCGCCAAGTGTGCAGCAACGTCAAAGTGATGCTGACTGCTCTCTTCGACCCCCGCAGTGTGGTACACCACGAGTATGCACCACAGGGTCAAACAATAACCAAAGAGTACTACATGGCTGTCCTCCGTCGCCTACGTTAAGCTCTGCGGCGCAAGAGACCGGGGTTGTTGTCAACAGAAAATTGGCGCATCCATCGCGACACTGCTCTCGCACATTCTTGCGCTTGATTCAGACTTTTTTGGAAAAAAACCAGACTCCTGTAGTTCCACAGGCTCCTTACTCCCCTGATATGGCCCCGTGCGACTTCTGGCTGTTTCCCAAAATCAAGAGGTCATTGAAAGGCGCGCGATTTCAGACAAGAGAGGACATTACGGTTGCAATGACAGCTGAGCTAAACTCCATTCCGAAGAGGCCTTCTCGTAATGCTTCCAAAAATGGCAGCACCGCTGGGAGAAATCTGGGGAGTCCCAAGGAGACTACTTTGTGGGTGATTAGGTTTGCAACGCTCCAGTTATGCCAGCTTTTTTCTTCGGCCAAAGATCGGATATTTTTCTAACAGACCTCGTATATGTCTAGGGGAAAGAAAAACGCGGCGTTTTCGAGTACATGCAGCAAAATCATCCGACGCAACGTCTTGCTGCCAACGCATATATAAGAGTTCCCCGCGCGTCTGTCGCTTGCGGCTATATCCGTGCGATCTGTGAAGGCTCGATGATTCGCTTGATCTTGATGGGCGTTGTGAGGTAAAAAGTAGTGATGTCCTAATCAAAAGTGACATCTTTTTTGTTCACGTACTCTTAATTACGTCCCTTTCGATATGACGCCACATCACGTCACACCGTCACGTGTGCGTTAAGGCATCAGCCGCTTCTCCCGTGACGGACACTTCTCCCGCCGGTGACTTTTAGTGGCCTCGAATGGCGTTGCAGTGAACCGGCTTACTGGTTTCAAATCTTTATTGAAAGCTGAAAAAAAAAATTGACATATGATCATCGCTGAGTCCCCACACGTCTTCAAAAGGCGCCAAATGGCCGCCGGATAAAGTTGTTTAACCGTTCCGATATAAGTAGGCCCGTAAACAAATGCGCTTTAGGAAAACGAGCCACCGGTGTAAGTATTTCATGAAAGAAAAAAAAAAGTTGCATAGAAAATTCTGCGCTCGTTTGATGTGCTGTCGCTTTGAATGTCCTCCTCCGTACAAATCTGTGGTGGACCTCGAAAGGGGGGCAGCTAAAGGATCGCCGCGGGCGAAAAGGGCATGGGAGTTATCCACTGTTCTCGGGTGGTTGGATTCCTTTCAGTATCAAGGGACCCGGAGATGGAAGTTTACGAAGCGAATTAGGAGCGAAGGAGGGCATTACTGGAAGAGCACACGTTTGTTGTGGGTAGGAAGATGCATGCGTACGTGCGTGCGTAGGCGCACGCACGCACTTACAAGTACACACACGCAGCAGGCATGCAACGCATGCACACGAAGAAAGAGATAAAATCGCATCACTGAAAAATACATTAACAGGGACAGAAAAAAGTCTGTCAAATGCATCTTCGGGTATGACCGTGGTGAAGTTTGTTTCGGTTAGTTCCTTCCCTACGGCGGTTGTCCTAGGCGGTTGTCCACTAGCTTTTGTTCTGATTTCCCGGAACAGCACAAAGCCTCTTTCAAAAGCGAGGTTTTTGTAAAGCTACACACATTCACTTTAAAGCCAGCTGCTGACGTATGCGCGGATGCCCCCGATTTCTCTTTAAGCGCAGGCCATATCATACGAACGAGTGTTTCTTATGTCCGCACCTTTTTTTCCCGTCAAGATCCGGTCATTTCACACGCGGGAGTGTCTCTTATGTCCGAACCTTTTTCGCGACATTCGCCATCCCCAAAGTGATTCCTTCCAAATACAAGTATACGCAGTCGACGTTCGAAAGTACAGAATGCTACAAAATGGCGACGTCTGTGGCCGGAACGTTTCTCCCGGCTCGCCTGCCAGGAGCGACTGCGTGGCACGTCATATTGTCGTCCGTCAGTCTCAATTCGCGCCTTCCTCCTTGACACCGGCTTTGCGCAACACCGCCCAGGTAATCAGAAAGCCTCCGCACCACTTCATTCACGTCAAACGAACGACTAACTTTCGGCTTTCCTTAACAAACGAAGTTAACGAAGCGTCACTGGTGTACCATGAAACCGGTGATTAACTTTACGAGACAAATAGAGGCGAGGGGGTGACCCGGTGGCTTTTCCGCTTGTCTTCGTGGCCTTGCACAATGGCGCCAACGGCGGAGGCGAATTCGCCGTCGAAAAGGAGGAAGTCTGCGTGGTCGCAGCCACGGCGCCGGCTCGGTTATCCCCAGCAAGGCGTGCGGCGTGTTTGAGAGCAGTTCAGCCTTGGCCGCTCCTTCCAGAAGAGGCGAATAACGGGGAGTTTACGAGATTTCTTGCTGGCTTCTCCGGGACCACGGCAAACGCCTGAAAGTGTGGGGAACGCTCCAGGTGAAAAAGCTGTTTGCAACGTGACGCGGCTTTGTGTCTTACGGGGCATGCAGCAATATTGCACAGTCTTCACTCTTTTCGACGATAAAGCGATGCGAAATGAAGTTGTCATTCCCTGCGGTCCGCAGGCTGTATACCCTGTGATCTGATGGTTGTATTCTCTCGCTTTTTTTTTTTTTTTTTTCACTTGAAGAGGGAGGGGACGAAGGGGCGTTGGGTAGGGTCCGGTGGATTGGTGAGTTTGTTGTGGATACTGTGGTTACGTCCTGTGCACCAGCCTCGATATCAACGTTGCATTCGATGATTAACTACGCTTTTATATCGGGGTGCAGTAGATAGAACCTGTTTTTCTTCAACCACTATACGTCGTATTCGTGGAGATTTAGGATTCCCGCATCCCGAATTACTTTCCCAGCGGCGGCACCCGCCGCGGTGGCTCAGTGGTGCTGCTGAGCACGAGGATGCGGGTTCGATTCCCGGCTGCAGCGGCAGCTTTTATGATGGAGAAGGCGAAAAGCAAAAACGCGGTGTGTACGAGATTTCAGTGCACGTTAAAGATCCCCAGGTTATCAAAATTAATCCGGAGCCCTCTACTGTGGCGCGCCTCATCGCCTGCGCTGGGTCGACGCGTTAAACCCCACAATCAATCAAGTCGGTCAACTCTGGCAGGCTTAGGTTGTCCTTCCTGCCCTCTTCGTGTCTCTTGTTCTTAGCTCACTTTTTTTTTCCTATTTTTTATATGCCCCGCATATTTGCCCTTTGTTGTAGATTGAAACCGGTGATTTGTATGGTACCTTAAAAAATGAAACCAGATTTGTGCTAGTTGTATTATAGCAAATGCGGCACTCGAATCGCAACAAACCGTGGTGAGCAGCGGCTGTCGTTACGTGAACGCCTACTAGACGCACCTCGTGCTTATAATTTTATCTGCGTCGAGAATCCGCACTTCCTGCTGCTGCTGCTGTCATCATCATCATCATCATCATCCAACCAGTGGTGTGCCTCAGGGGCCTGTGTTGGGTCTCCTTCTATTTTCCGCTTTAATTAATGGCGTATCCACTGGTATTGAGCACTCATTTTTCCTTCTGTAGGCTGATGATATAAAGGTATACAAAATAATTAATTCTGTAGAGCAATCATTCACTCTTTAGCTTGTTATCTCGTCGTTCGCACGCTGAGCACTGAGCAGAGCCTAATTCTAAACCCATCAAAAACCAAAGTCATCTCGTACAGCCGGAAAGCACACCCATTCCGATTTCCATACACGATGAATAATGCTCTTCTTCCTGCGGTTAACGAGATCAGGAACCTTGGTGTACTTTTCTACAGCCGCTCAGCTTTACTCCCCATATCAGGCAGATGGTTGCACGGGGCACTCCGCTCTCTGGGAGCCGTGTACGAATTTTCCAGAGACTTTATGTTCTGCTCTCTTCCTGAAGCTTTATAAATCTATTTGCCTCCCTCACCCGGAATATTCATCTGTTGTTTGGAACGGCTCCAACGAGCAATAGCTTGAAAGAGTACAGAGAAAGCTTTTTTTAAATATATAAAAACCCGCTCAGACGCAGTTCTGCCTCAACCCCCACTCAATCCTACCAACCCTTCTTCCTTTATTGCCGACGTGATCGCGCTGATCTTGTTCGTACACTCTGCTTCACGGAATCATTGTTTTTGTTTTAATGCTGTACCAGGGCGTGCTCCGAGTTCCCCTGAAGTGTACGCGGTCACACTATCCCTTTTACAGTGGTGCATCCGATAGCCGCCATTCGCCTGCCCGCCGACTGCAAAACTGTATAACTTGTTTTGTGCCAAACTGGACGTTTTTAATGGTTCGCTCTCGCAGTTTCGGGCTGTGCTGGACAGGGTTATCCTTTAGCTATCCTTGTATGTTCTCCCACTGCACATGCTCTTTCGTTACATACACCGATAACTGCAACGCTCTCCATTGTTCCTCGTTCGCTCCCTCACTCCTCTTAGCTTTTTGTTCCTAAACACTTGTGTCCTCACTTGGTCGTTCATGTATCTTCTCTTACAGAGTGCATGATTTGCCTCTTGCTATTTTGTGTATTGTGTCACTCTCTATATTGTCATCTTATCATCAATTTCGTATAGCAAACCCTGTGTAATCGTTTTAGCACTCTTTATGCGTCATGTAACTGCAATTATTGTCGCCCATTCGTTTATAAATGTACCAGCACTTGAACATCACTGTTGCCTTGGACAATGTATATACATTGATTGATTGATTGATTGATTGATTGATTGATTGATTGATTGATTGATTGATTGATTGATTGATTGATTGATTGATTGATTGATTGATTGATTGATTGATTGATTGATTGATTGATTGATTGATTTCAGTACTAAGAGCAGTAGTAACACTACTGTTACAACTCAACTGTTACTACAATAAGCAAAGAGCCCCAGCAGAAATCAAAGCTGCCTTCATCGACAGCCGTTAGAGCTCCTCAGCGAGCTTGTCACGCAGCGCCCAGGTAGGCCTGTTACCGCGGCTGCTCGGCGTCCTTGAAGCAGGAAGTTCACCGATGCAGAAGGAAAGAGCGCCTGTTGTTGGTAAACACACCGCCGAGGTCTTAATGCGTTCACATGGCAACACAGGGGAAAAACTCGAGCTCGACCAAAACAAAGGAATCGACGCTCCGTTGCGTAACTCTCAGGACGAGTGCGGCGCGATATTTTCTTCTCTGCTCTCTTTTTTCTTGTGGCAAATCGATGCTTTGTTTAGCGCAGTATTTTTAGTCTGTATAGCGGCAGATTGGGGTTTACTGCCTTGAATAATGTGCGTTTGGACCACTGACCACTATGTTTTTGTTGTCGTCATCGTCGTTGTCCTTGTCGCTGTTGCTGCTGTTGTTGTTTTGTTATTCGTTTATACTAACAGGAGCGATCCCGAATTTTTTCTTTAAATCAACGGATTTGCTCTTTAACTATATTTCTATTCGAAAGCTCTACTGCATTATTCTAAACTCCTTATTTTTTTTAAATACTCAGTGAAAACATTGAAACATTGGCCCTTAAAAGATTCAGAAAGCGGGAATGAGACACACAGACCTTTCCTTTTCTGAGTTATCCTGAAGTTTTTGCCATTGTGCCCTGATGGTACTTTCAGGCAAAAAAAAAAGGGTGCACTATTTCTTTAGATAATGCACGAATTCTAGCCAAATGTTTCAAACCTCGGTATTCTACCATTTGATGCAAAAGAGAATTCTAAACCCATCAATTAATCCCAGCTAACTTCAACGATTGGGAGATTCTCAGTTTCGGTTCACAGTTAAGCCTTCTACATTCTGTTATTGGTGCACCTAAACAAGCACCGTGCCTCAAAAGCCTTTTATAAAAAGCGGCACGTTAATTCCTAAGGGAGTCATAGACCTCCTAGGTGTTGTTCTGTTTCCTTTTGTTTCAAGTTTGCCTGATTGCGGACTATAGTTACACAGCGGAGGATTTTGGTGCTCGCAATGGGCTGCAACCCAGGGGAGCACCGGTATCCGTACGCGGTGGGCATTTACTTTACCGCGCACCAAGTGAGGACTACGATGAATAGCACATGACGCCCGGGACGTGAGATGGCCGGGACGGGGATTCACTGACAGAAATGTGGTTGCAGCCGTCCACGCATACGTTTCCGAGAGCAGGCGCCTTAGCTATTAATTGGCTGCTCTTCTTGAGGACTGTACAAAAAATGTCACATTTTTTTTTCTTCCAACTTTTCGCGTCGATCGACCTTTTCTTTCACGAATTGTCATATTTCAATATACACTTTTTTCTTCGTCCAAATTTTTTTGTTTCCCCATTATAGTTTTGTGAGGCGGACATAATAGCCAGCCCCTCAAAGCTCCCGATCCTGGCGAATACCCCGGGTGGGTATGTTCCAAAATAAAAGCATCATGAATAACAACACCAACAATAACAATAACAACAACCACAATAACAACAACATAGAGGATTACTACAGTGGGAAGGGACAGGCGGTAAGCTAGGCCGGACTTGAGTCACGCAAGTAAACTCTCTTCCTCAGGCGGCTCTTGGTTTCTGCCCTGGTAGCCGCGGTTGGATGTTGGAACCCCGTAGCCATAACTCGTACCTGATGAGAAAAACAAAGTATAAGGAGGAGGATAAAGATAACGGAAAGAAAATGCGGTGTCTAGCTGGACTCTAGAAAACGGCTGCGTTGGCAAAAAAAAAAAAAAAACATGAAGCTTCAAGCGCCAAAACGAGCTAAATGAAACTTAAAGCAGTAAAATATTTTGTAATGTACAGTGATTCAGTAGATAGCTCAGTCGATTGATAACTCATTGGAGGAATAAGCTTGCGTTTTCTGGCAAAACATGTACTCAGAGCGCGCAGCTGACAGCCTGTGGGGATGATGATGATGATGACGACGACGACGACGACGACGATGATGATGATGATGATGATGATGATGATTCGGTGGAGATGGAATGGCAATTTTGACGAGGCAACACTGACACTGGTAGACGTATATGCTACTCAACTAGTATCCTGTACAAGCTGGCCTCGAGATAGTTTCCCCACGTCATCCACAAGTCGTGGTGTATGTCCTGAATGTATTCTTCCCCTCGAGGAGTGTGTCGTACTTCTAGGAAGGCTAAGCATCGGGCAGGGCCAAAACGTGTCGTCCACTCAAAACAAAATGGTTGCACGGTTCTTGTAGAATGCGGAAACCACCACCACTGCGGCACACCTGTTCTCAGGTCGGTGTCGCGTGTTCGCGGCTCTCGACTCAGCGCATTTGTGGGGAAAACCGGGTGGTGTGAACAGGCATGCGCAATGGACGCTGGGATCCGTACTCGCCGCGGTGGCTCAGTGGCTAAGGCGTTGCTGATCCCAAAAACGCGGATTGGTGACTGCTTTTCAGGGGAAGGCGAAACGCTCAAACGCTCGTGTATCGAAATTACGGCGCACGTTAAACATCTCCAGCTGGTCCAAATTACTCATATTCATAGTAACGTCGCCAATACGAGACAAAAAGAAGCGGGCACAAGCACAGCGCTGACTAACAACTGATTTTTATTGCTCATGCCAGTGAAACGTTTTTATACGTGCATAAGCAAAAACAACAAAAAGGAAAAAAGAAGGAAACACTAATTCAGCACGTGAACACTTGAGGTT
Source organism: Haemaphysalis longicornis (assembly GCF_048455015.1). Lineage (NCBI taxonomy): Eukaryota > Metazoa > Arthropoda > Arachnida > Ixodida > Ixodidae > Haemaphysalis > Haemaphysalis longicornis. Next base: position 80,699,037 of record NW_027526204.1, on the reverse strand, counting down.
GGCGTGAGCGTAGTGTGATAATGAGTTGACACTGGATGATCTACTTACGGAGCAAGATGTACAAACAATACAACAGGCAATCTATTTTTTATAAACCCCAAGAGCTGTTTCGAAACCAAACATTAAATAACAGATTAGGATTTTCTGCCACAAGTATCGACACTCCTTGTGTAAGGGGACAATAGAAGGGGTGCTTGCGCATTGGTCGCCTAACTTTTTTATTTCCGTGGCGTCTAAGATTTCTCACACGATTTGGTTGGCGTGCTCCCCTATCACAACGCTCTGGTCCAGGAGCAGCTGGCATTTGCTACCGCAATCGCGACAATGCTGGGAGAGATGACCACTGAACGTTTTTGGAACGTTGCAGTGATTCTCCGTCAGTCTGTGATTCCAACATCAGTCAAAAGTAATCCAGAGCTCTCCACTACGGCGCGCGCGTTAGCCACTGAGCTTAGCCACTGAACCATGGCCCAGCTTTAGCTCCGGCGCTTCAAACACCATTGCATGTATAAGGCTATCCCAGTGACCACCGCTATCGTGCTTGGTTTTTCTCTTACTGCACGATAACGGAGGTTCATGTCGTATACCTAAAAACAAATATTTTCTAGACATAAAAATTGTCCGATAAAGGCTTAGTAAGCGGCTGTGCTTTACACCAGCCCCTTCGGGGTCTCCTTCACTGCTATTTATACGTGGGTTCCCGGGAAGAGATTTTTTCAGAGGCAATATTTTTCAGAGGCAATAGATGGCAAAGTATGATGGTGCGAGGGCTTTTTATTAAGTACATCCCTAAGGAGCCGTGCACCTTCGAGTAGCGCTACACGCAGAGCGCAGATAAAGTCGTCTTCACTGCTAGGCAGAGATGAATTGTCGAAACTCAGTTTCGCAAAAAAAAAAAATGTGACATTTTTTTTTTTCAAGAGCAATACTAAGTGTCTGCTATGAACGCATGAAGAGGCTTGCGCTTTGTGTTTAATACTTTCATAAAACTCCACGTACCCCTATGGTGCGCGGTATACGAAAACCTTTAAAGTATGTTTCACTACTGCACACAAATGCATTGCTAGGAACACATTTTTCCAGGGACGATAACACCGGTCTTGTATAAAAATATCAACGCCCTAGGGCCTTTATTAAGAGCGTTTCGTAAGCGGTGAAAGCGTGGCAGGCGGGTTTTTTTCATTGCGTGCACGTAATATTTCGGACGGTATAACAAAAAAAAAAAACTTGAGGGCCCGTCCGGGATTTGAACCCGGGACCTCTCGCACCCAAAGCGAGAATCATACCCCTAGACCAACGGGCCCGCTCCTCCGCCGATTCCAAGGAGGCAGTATCTACTACGCGGCAGCGGCGGCTGCACGCTGAGTTGTTCCGTCTGTTTCTCCGTGGTTACTTCGCCCGCAATCTACCGCGAGATGGCGACAGCCGTTCCGTGCGTCGGATACTCTGAGAGCTCATTGCGCTGACGGCCTTCAGAACGGCTACTCACCGCATCGCGGCGGCGACGGAAAGGCGGTGGATTGCCACGTTCACTCGTCTCTCGGCGCCTGTTTTCCGATTGAATAACGGCTTTCGCAAAGCAGTATATCTGCGGGCGTGGAGCCGTTTCGGTTTGAGCGGAGTAGCGGCCCTCCGCGCTGTGGCCTCTTCACTGTCGTTTTGGGTTCTTCCTTTGAAATTGCCGGTTTCGCTGCGTCGAGAATTATGATTTGAGCAATCTGTTCGCGGTCACTGCGTGGGTGCTGGATGTGCGCTCACTTTGCGCGTTCACGTACGGATGACTTTTTTTTTTTCCTGTTTGTCTCCACAGCAATCCCTGCGGAAATTCTTGACCGACGATACCGCTAGAGACGTGTTCACTGTGCGTCTTCTAATCGCTACACAAAGAGTGCCCGGGCATGGCACGTGGCATGACGAGGCTTCATCCATCCAAGTACCTAGATGGGACAAAGATAACAATAAAGAAAACAAAACTAAAGGCTCATGATCGGATACTGGCGCTGGGTGATTACCCAAGTGCGGGACCACAAGTAATACGAGTGGAGGAAGGGAAATAACGTAACTCAATACGGCGGCTTCCCAGAAATAAATTTTCGGAAGGGAAAATAAAACTGCGCAGCGAAGGAGACAGGGGCACAGCGTATATCTTCGCAGGAACTTCATCGTTTTGTTGTTTTTTGTTGTGTGATGCAATCGGGTAATATCATTAGCCAAAGTGGGATGCAGTTAATGAATGGAATAGGAACTGCAAGGACAGACTATAGAGTATAACTGTTACGGTTGCTTTACTGGGAGATAATCAAAAAAGCCGTTGAGCAAGGCCGGTTGCCGGCCGAAACGCCGGAATAACGCTTGGTAATATAAGTGTTTTCTACGAAAAAGTGCTTTTAACTTACACGTTACTGGCTCTTAACTACCTTTGGTTCCTTCTGAAACGGTTGTAACGATTAGTTACGAACGCTGACGATTTTTTTTATCTGCTTCCAACCCCCCTCCTTCCCAACTAAGGAAACCACCGAAGTGTGACCTACGCATGCCGTCATTACAGTTATTGATGGAGGGGAGTAATTAACTCGTCCAGGATATGCAAATGCCTTGCACGCGCCGTGCCAGATTTTGGAGCTTATTGATAAGTCGCCGCTAGGGGGGAGCTGACATGGGCTACAGCAATTTTCCGTGGACTGAATACAAATTAGCCGCACAGCCTCGTTTAGTAAGCCGCGCCTTGACATTTTCACAGCGGGTGAAAGCGAAGTCACTTTCATCATGGGCTGTTTTTGCCAGAAGTTAGAACTACGTATAATACCAAATCGACAAATGCGTGGAACGCGCATCAATGTTCTCTAATGAATGTCTCGTGTTAATTAACCTGCATCTCTCAAGATAAATACTTTGCGTTAGTCACTGAGTGCTACCGCATAGACTCAAGCGTGTTAGGGACGGGGCGCGTTAGATATGGCGTTCGCATCGGCACGGCCACTCCTTCATCCCGTAGCCGTGCCACAGGCATCATGACTCTGTTATTGTTGCTGTCGTCGCCGTCGTCGTCGTTATTGTTGCTGTTGTTCACGTTCACGTGCGCCAGAGATCGGCTGCTAATCAACGACGCCCCGTCGGACGATCACAGTTTGCAAACGACTGTTTATACGTAATTCAGAAACTTCAAGGCAAGCAGTAAAGTAGATTATGCCGACCGCGCACATTCATGTAATGCTTTTTAAAAACACGCCGCGCTATTTGCTCCTGCCTTCATGCTAAAAAATGATTCAAAGAGCCCCTATGTTATGTTATGTTAGGTTAGACACATTTATTGTATTGTATTGTGTTGTACTACATACGACAATCGAAATAACAAACAGGTGGACATATTGCGAATATACTAAGAGCCCAGTACGTAAAAATACGCAATAATCAAGCAAAGTAAACGAATGCACGTTTCAAAAGGTAGCAAACGATCTGCAGAAGAAATGACAATTACGTAATAATAATAATCAAAAATAGTACGAAACGAATAGGTGAGAGACAATGTTTCTAATTGCACTTGCCATGCTAACCGCCATCTTGCCTACCCTTCTTACAATTTGGATTCTTCTTAACGCTTTTTTGTCGATCGGCTGACAGCGAAGTGTAAAGGCTCGAGTTCGGTCCTCGTTTTCAGCCACTGCCCGCGCAGAGTTCGTACGACGACGATGTGGCGCCACACGCCGGCCCTTATCCACTCACTCGGCGTGTATACCCGCTCTTCAGAACGCATCAAGTATTCCGCTTCGAGGACCTTTTGTTCGTTTGGCCGGCGCACTCGATGTCCGATATCTAGAAACACTCGTAGCATTTTAATGTGTATTTCTATTTCTATTTTCTCAGCTACGCAACCTCGTCATTATATTTTCTCTTTTCTTTTTTCTCTCTCCGGATATCTTTGCGCGGGCAAAGTTCGCAGTCGCGTAAAGACGAATGAAAGCTGCAGGGGTTGAGGCGCCTGCGTGGTCTCCATCGGATAGTGTAGCCGCCCAAGTCGGGTTCGTGAAAGCCAAGGAGAGGCCTTGGAAGGACGTCGGTAAGGTCTTCTGTTCGCGGCCCGTGCCAGCAAACACAATGGAAAAAAGGCTGCTCCCATCTCGTTACCTGAGTGCGCGTCGCCTTCGACGCGCGCCGGGTTTTGTAATGAAGTCTTTGGCACGTCCTTAACAGCGCCCCTTTGTTCCGCACCGCTTAATGTCTTGTCTAATGTGCCGCTAAAAGGGCTAGCGAGTCGGCGAATGATGCGATAACACGGGCCCGCTCGGGAGCCGGCTTGGCTTGGCTTGGCTCGGCTTCCGCTGCGTAGGAGCGGCCATTTCGGTTTGACTACACATGGTTGTACACTTTGATCCGTTCGTAGCACTAAGTCATAATGCGAAAAACACAAAGGCACATGGGAGCGCGATAACGGCGTACGGGGGATTAATTTGGCAGATCGAATGAGTTAGTTTGAAAAGAAAATATATTGGAGTCTACATATTGGACTTCGTAAGGTAATCGAACACGGATCTCCGGAGTAAGTCTTTGTGCGTTGCCCCAACGCCACATCAGCACGATTCCAGTGGAGGAACAAAAGGTATCCTCGGCGCTGACGTCACGTCGTGTGTAAGGTGAAAGTAACGGCACATGAGCGGAACAGGTGCACCGCAGCCACCGCTAGCTCTGCTCCTGGGCAAGTCGTGGCGAGAACTGGCGCCAGCCTGCCTGTCAGGCAAAAGACGAAGAAACTCAAGCGAGGAAAGATGCAAAGCAGCCTAGAAGTCTTCAATCTGTATCGCTGGGGGGCGCCGTAATGCTTTCGCGAGCACGTAAGCAGCTTAACTTCCCCGAGGGTGCCACAGAGTTAGATGTGCCGCTTGTGAGGTGCTCGCGCTAAAACAGATTTCGGCGCACGTTAAAGATCTCCAGGCGGTCAAAATTAATCCGGAGCCCTCCACTACGGTGCGCCTTATCGCCTGCGTTGCGTCGGCGCGTTAAACCTTACAATCAATCAATCGTGTTAAAACACGCGGAATACCCGCCACACAACAGTCACTGCCCTGGGTAGCTAGTAAGCAATCGTAAGTCTATCTTTTTTTTTCCGCTCTTGCGTCGGCAGACATGTCCAGTGCGATCAGACGACGACGACGAAAACTTTTTTCCACTCATCAGTCATACAACACGTTCGCATCAGTATATCCTGTAAAGGATGTCAGAGAGATCAGACCAGCAAGTCTAACAACCACTAGCAATAAACATCAACACAGCGGCAGGCGCCCGACTTCGTAGGACTCGTATGGTTACTCGCCCTATACTGAAGGTGCCGGCACGGTTCCGCCGAACGACGCCGACGCTCGCCGGACACGTGCGTACGCCTCTGTGTGGCTGGGCCTCGAGTCCTGGCGTCGACGCGTCAGGCAGAGGGGCATGTTCGAGTTCATACACCTATAACGAATTCACCATACTACCTCGTTATTTCACAGCGGAGCCGTTTCTGGCTACGGTTTCCGTGCATTTTTGTTTTGCGTCCTCAAAAAACGCCTTGCGGTGAAGCCAACTTTACCCATATCTTTCTGAAGCGCAACATGTTCCGTAGAGCGAACGTTCGTGTGCGCGCGCGTGCGCGTGCGTGTGTGTGTGCGTGTGCGTGTGCGTGCGCGCACGCGCGCGCGTGTGTGAGCACTTGTTTGCGTGCTTGCTTCTCGCTTGCTTCTCCAGACCATGTACCGAGATTGAACGAGTGACATCGAAGAACGGCCAGTCGCAGCACGACTCCCGTGAAGAGTTCATACTTTCACAGGGTGGAGTGGCTCTTCTTTCGTTTCCTCTGTCACTAAACGTGGCGCGGGCTTTTATTTTATACCCGTTCTGTTACATTTTGTTAATGCTACAGAAGGCGTGTTTGCTTCATTCCGGTCTCTTCCGTTGACAGGGAAATCGCGTTTATTTATTTATTTATTTATTTATTTATTTATTTATTTATTTACTCTCAGACACAACCATTACAGAGAGGAGCGGGTGTACAAAGCTTGGGGAAACCAAACATTTCCATATCGTGTTGTAACTTGTAATGAAGCCCCACAAAGTCCCGCTCGGAATTTCCCATAGCCACATCAGAGTAACTTCGCCAGCTCCACTGAGAAGCGCGCCTTTCAACAGGCCGACCGCCACAACTGCTCGCTACCCGCGGGGTCGATCTTCCCCGGACGAGGTCGCCGACGTTGAAGGCCAACAGCACGCCACTCGCAGTCTCGCCCCCGCCCATGCGCAGTAATTGCGCCGGGGGATTCATTCTTACGACGAAAAACGCGCTCTTTGCCTCCGACGACGTCGACGACGACGTCGCGCCTACATAGAAGATGGAAGGAGGAGGTCCTCTCGATCGTCGGGCAACGGACTCAACCGCATATACACAAACACGCAAAACACCCTCTACGAATGAATGCCTTCTCAGCCGAGGAAAGCATCCCGTTCACTTCTACACCGAGCAGTGTTTTGGCTAGGGGTACTTGTACAACGTTCACTTACTCTTCATCGGAGTTCTTCTTCGTGGCACAAGTTGGATATCGACGCAGCGGTGACGGAAGCCTATTTAACTGGGCGGTGTTTTGCGGTCACGAGGGAGATTCCTCCGCGCCGACGCATGCGAAGCGGCACGCGGGAATCACGGATCGTCGCCCCGATTGCACTGCGTCCCGTGGGAGTGGCAGGCGAGCGCTGTTTACACGGACCATAACGGGCGCCTTACTTGCAAGGCGCAAGATGGCGCTGCGGTGGCAGTAGATAGTTGGTGTTTATGGCACCTGCGACCAAAGAGCGCCGCAAAACTGTGGAATGGTAATTCGGTGTGTCGTGTTGCATAAATGTGCGTGGAACCGGTGAGGTAGTTACTCATGGTGTTGTATATACCCTTGTGAGGGCCCTTAGTTTAAATATCTAAAGATGGGTCATAATGGTCGGGGAAGGTGACCATGGTTGAAGCGCGATAGCAGTGAAGATATCTGCTTTATTTACATATTTATTTACCAGCTTTATTTACGCATTTCCCAGCAACGAACGCCTCGTTGCTCGTCGAACAAAAGCCGAGAGAGCTACGGAACGTATGACCTTTCATTTAAAACGATGTTATTCAGCCTTGCACCCATGAAGGAAGGCCCAAGGTCCCGCTGTTAGATACCATCGTAAGACCCCGTGCATCCCCATGCAGAACTACATATAAGGCCTCTATATTCGTTTTACATTTTACACAAATGATTCTGGAAACAACATTTTTCTAGCGGCAGCGTAACGAATCTGATATTAACGTATGATGGTCCAAGGGTCTTTTAATACATAGCATTATAATACTCCACGTATCGCTCCAGAAATATGTACACTTAGCCCGTTAAAAGTAGGCTTCACTACTATGCACAAATGCATTGCCGAGACAACGTTTTTTAGGGGAATATAAGGTGTCTGATTTCGAAGTGTGGATGTCCCTATGGCCTTATATTTAATGCATCTCTAAAACCCTTATGTTCCCTAGGGAATGCTTTACACTGAGTCCCTTTGAAGTCACATTCACAACATTGTACGAGTGCAGCGCTTGAAAGTCGGTTTCTCGGGGACCGCAGAAGCGGTCTTAAGATTGGAAACGTGAAAGCCGTGGGGCCTCTAATTAACAGCGTTTTCCAATGCTGCAGAAGTGTGATTGACAGACGGGTGGTCTCCTCGTTGAGCCCGCATAGAAATACGTAAGCATTTGAAATAATAAAAAAAAATATCACCCCTTCTAAAAAAAGTTGGCAGAAGCGGGAAAGCTAAGAATGCATCCAGCCTTCGCTGAAAGTGCGTCCAAACGATCGTCAAACCTTCGAAAACCCAAATCGTGAACGAAGAACGAACTCATTGGAGCATTTTTCGTGCACTAAGTAACCGCATCTACGAACGATTTAAATGTATACCGATACGTGGTTTATGAGATAAAGATAAACTATTGTAATCCTTCAAGATGGAGGCGTGTATTGTCTTATCTAGAACCGTTCGCTTTTTCGCAATTTTCAAGTAACCATGTCGACATAATGGAACCCCGCTTTTACGCACGCGCCGTGTGTCCAAAGATATCAGAGCTTTTCGGTCGACCAACCGGTCTACGCGGAAAAGCATTCGTTTTTTGACAGGACGCCATCGGTCCCACATAGAAAGCTTTCGCTTCAAAAGGTAAATATGCCGCGCCGCGTATGCACAACCCACATCTCCCCCAAGCCGCATCGCTGTTGAAAAAAGACTAATCGACGGTAGCGAGCGTCCCACGAGTTGCGAACGCTGGGCTCGGCTCAATAATAATAAGGCTCCACGCTGGGAGTGTCTCGGAAATGGTTCTCGCTCCTTCGAAGCGGCCTCGTGAGAGTTCGCGCCGGCTCACGTTGGCGGCGGTGACCGCCCGCGGTGGTGGCGGCGGCGGCGATGGTTCCTCGAAGACGCCGCCGACGAAAACACGTGGATCCCTTCCACTACTGCTGCTCCCCTTGGAGTTCTCCCTCTCTCTAGGGGGCGACGACGTCCGAGGCTGCTGTTTTTTCCCGCCGGCCAGCAGCGGTCTACTCGGTGTATTCACCCCGTCGCATCCTTTTCGCTCGGGACGCGCGGCGACGGCGGCCCCGCTGCGGCATGTCCGGAGTGCGGTCGGTGCATGCTTGCGTCGGCGGCACTGATCTATACGCGTTGGGTATGCATGCGCAAGAGCGCCATACGGGTTGGGTATGCATGCGCACGTCTCCTAGGTTGCATTTCTTCCCAGCCCACTCCACCAGAGTAAGAAGCCGTCTCTCTCTCTCTCTCTCTCTCTCTCTCTCTCTCTCTCTCTCTCTCTCTCTCTCTCTCTCTCTCTCTCTCTCTCTCTCTCTCTCTCTCTCTCTCTCTCTCTCTCTCTCTCTCTCTCTCTCTCTCTCTCTCTCTCTCTCTCTCTCTCTGTCTGTCTGTCTGTCTGGCTGGCTGACTATCTATCTATCTATCTATCTATCTATCTATCTATCTATCTATCTATCTATCTATCTATCTATCTATCTATCTATCTATCTATCTATCTATCTATCTATCTATCTGACTGTGTCTGTCTGTCTGTGTCTGTGTCTGTGTCTGTCTGTCTGTCTGTGTCTGTCTGTCTGTCTGTCATACATACATAGTGCCACTATATCGATTTATTCCCCTCTCTCAGCTTTTCTTCATTTGTGTGGTCCTGTCTGGTCATATTGAGGCCAACCACTAGGTACTAGAAAGGCATCGAAACTTTTCAAAGAAAGTCGAAAACACAATTGACGTCGGATATCTAGCCCTTAGTGGATATCTAGCCCGGAGAACGCCACGGATATCTAGCCCTTAGTGAGTAGCCGACGGCATTTAGTGTCTGCTCGGAATTCATACGGATGTGCACAATCATGTATGTAATATCGCCATCATTGTGGCCTACTTGCTACACCCCGACCGGGCACTCTTGCGATACTAGGGTTGTGTAAGTAGGGAGCAGAATAGAATGGCGTGTTTTCATTTCCCTCCTGGGGATACGTCATCTAACGGAGTTATAGAGGACAAATGTTTAATTAATATCTTCCTATCTGTGTTAACATAGCAGTTACAGTTCTTTTCCACAATCATACGTTCCACATCCTTATAAGCGGCCTTCGGCGCCAGAAAATTCTTCGGAAGATGCTAGCTAGTATCCCTAAGTACTTCAGGTGAAACCTCACGCCGTGCACGCTCGCCACCGGTTTTAAAGTCTTCCTCCATTATGGTCTTACATGTCACCAGTATCAGTGTTATGATCTGATTCTTAACAAAATTTTGCAAGCAATGCACGGAAGCGCGACCATAGCTCATTTGCTTAAACTGCATGTTTCGCGATCTACGGGTCACCTATTCGAAGCCAGCCACCGACAGCGTTATTCGACCTGCGTGTGATCGTGGTCACGCACGATTAATGTCACCAATATCGGTTCCACAAAGGCGACACCACCCCTGCACAGCTTGCGCTGTGAAACAGTTCTTCCGCATAAACTTCTTCATCGGTAGGATCGTTTATCAGAAATTTTACATTGACAGCGAGGTGATGTAGTGTTTCGCAACCCTGCGGATACTTTGAAACCGATCAACGAAATCAGGTTTGATTTCAAAAGATCGGTACCGAGAAACCCGCAAGTTCCTGTCCAAGATTTGCTCTTGAGAGCTTCCTAACCTCTCAATTTTTCCTGAAAGTATCGTAACACAAAGAAAGTGCGCACGACATGCCTGAGTTGTTTCGATATCTGAAGGTGTCGTAACAGCGCAAAAGAAAAAGCGTGCACGCATTCCGTTTACAAACACCACTTCGTCTAGACATCTTTTCCAACTGGTAGAAGCGAGTACACGACGTTCGAAAAGCACCTGCGCCACCCGGCTTTACGACCTCTGAAGAATGGCGGGGGCTGGTTCAGAAGTCAAGAGCGTTCAGGGAGCGTGGTTCTTCGAATGAGGGGGGAACGTACGGCGCGCCGGCCACGGCATGAGCAATCTTTCAACCACCCTCGCCTCTCTGGAAGAAAGTTTACACGTGGCCATCGCATGCCCGTTACCCGATCGTTGGCTCGCATGACGTGCCCGGGCCAGACGGGCGTCGCGCCTTGGCCTCGGGCGCTGGCCCGGCGATCATCGGTCACGTGGGACCGAGTCGATGATTGTTTACTACCGCCCAGTGTATAGTACACACAGGCCGCGGCCAATTGGTGGCGCAATGACGGCGAAGAAAGTTGCAGCTGGCACGCGAAAGCGCGATACAGCGGCCTCTGCTTCGGCCGACGGTCAAGGTCGAAGAAACCCTGTAGCGAAGTAGCCTCGGCAAGACGATGTGCGGGGCATGTGGTTTCCCCGCGCGCTGAGGCAGTACAGCACTGACGCTCGCTTATGGTCTAAATGCCTTAAAGGGACCCTGAAACACTTTTTTTCAACTCTTTGATATCCTAAATGCTTACAGAACGTAGTCACCCAGCACACCGAGTACTTAGATTAGGGGGTCGCAAAAGTACGTCTGAGCCAAAAATTACTGCTTATTAGATAAAATTACTGCCCATTAGATAACTTGTAAACTCGCTCAAAAGATTTTTCCCTCTTTCGCGCTCTTGACGTTCTTCGATGGCTCGAATTACGTCACTAAGGCCATGTAGCGGCTGTTGGCCGGTTTTTCTTCAGTTACAGCAATGAACGCTTTTCGATAGCAACTTAAAAAAGTCACAAAAAACAAAGCAGAATTGGAAGGCGTATCTGGTGCGACGAGCAAATCACGCCGTGCCGTTCCGTGCTCGCGATAACTGTAGCTTTCGCAATGCTTCCAGACGCGAAGGAAAGAGTGAAAGCACTTATGTAAAGCGTTGCAGGGTCCCTTTAAAGGGACCCCGCAACGCTCCTTTTCAACTTTTTAACATTCTGAAATGCTTCCTTAATGAAGTGAACAGGCGCATCCAATACTACTTGGATCAGGGTCACAAAGTACCGGAGCCAAATATTACTGCTCTACACCCATCAGATCACAGGTACCTCTGTGATCACAGCCCACGGCTGTCCGTGACTTGAGCCCATAGGTAACCATCTAATGATTCGGACACTCATTCGTCCAAGGTACGCCGTTCAGCGAGGTACAGTCTTTGTCAAATTTTTCTAGGCCAAGCCGGAAGAGCGCAGGCCACAAAACATTCAATGTACAAGCTACCGCCGGAGAGCGAGGCTGGAAACGTTTTACGCCGGAAAGCTAGAGAACACTCATTCTTTTTTACTGTCATCAAATTATTTTGTCACAGTTGAAGGGTTATACGCTTATTCTTTGAATTATTTGTGGTCCAGAGGGCTAAGGTATGGCCTAGAAAATTTTGACAACGGGTGTACATGCATGGACCCATCGTTAAAAGTAATGTTCGGAATAGTTTTGAAATCAGCTGTTTTATAAATCACTTACTAGTTGCACGTGGCTTTCTATTGCCGGCAATGAATCATTTGAAAGCTGCGCATTCGATCCGCCAGTGGTATCTGTATAGCCCCCAACAACCAACTCACAAATTGGTATGTCTTATCGGGGTAGTTTTCCTTTAAAACCTTATTGGCAGATAAAATAAACCACCCTGGGTAAAGGAAGGCTACGGGACCTTTAAGCGGAAACGAACGCACGTCAAATTAAGCTATGGCCATTGTTTCTATCAACAGATAGTTCACACTAGTCCCGAGGCCGTTTAGGCGGAAGAAAATGGGTTAACAGCACACAAAAAAATTGGCTCCAATCCACGCTGCGAAGGTGGTTTGAAAGCAAAGCTTTAAACGGCACCCACAACAATTGCCCAAGCGGCGTCACTTGGATTCACACGCGTGGCTCTACAAAGAGTGAAACCAGAGATTCTGCCTGCCGTCTTACACCGTGGCCTGCCGTTACCTGGGATTCGCGGTGGCGTCCCGAACTCAGCAGCAGCGTCGGCCAAGGCCGGGCTGCCTATTCGCAAACCATATCCCGTTGGGGACCAGGCCCGACCCCCCTCCCCCCCCCCCCCCACCCCCCCCCCCCCCCCCCCCCCCCCCAAGCAGCGACGCGGCACCGTGACGTCACTTCTTCAATGTGCGCGACTTCATGCGACGTGGATTTTTAGGGGAAAAGCACCTTTGGACCTCGCTTTGTCCGTGGCTTGTCCCTTGTCGTCCGTGTAGACAGCGTTGCGCATGCACGAGGAGCATTGGATTGGATTGGGTTGGAATAAATACCGCCGACCCGCCTTCAGGTGCGAGCAGTCACCTGCGTGCGGGGAACGATGGGTAATAGCGCCTTATCGCCGCGCCATCTACACTGTGCTCCGTGAGTGAAAAGCGGCCTCCTCATCCCCAGCCGCGTTGGGAGTTTCTTCTCCCCGCACGCCACGAAAGAACCGTTGGCAGGTAGAGGCAGAAAGCTTTGCTTTAAAATCTTCAGAAGTGGTTGGGTCTGTCACAGAGTCCAAAAACGACCCGTGCCCACCCTTCTTTAAGCCTGCTGATTCGGTGTGCATGGATGATCCGACTACCAGTTAATAAGTGGAACAAAGCCTATCAACCGCGTCATCACTCGCTATGCTACTTTGCTGATGGAATTGGCAAGGTTAAAAAAAAACAGCACCATGCCGAGGGCGAAAAACTCCTCCGCAGAACTTAGTATGCCTACGTGCTTTGAATGCAAAAATATTATGGCTGTGTGCACCTCAGCACTCATAGGTTGTGAAGGCGAAAGCCTGGATGCCGTAGAGCGCCGGAGACGCCGTGCTGCCTCCTCGCGGTGTCAAATGGCTGTGTAATCTTGCCTCTTGAGACTGTTTTGCGATTCGCCTTAATACTTTTCGATGGTCCGTTCTGTCTTTTGCGCATGAAACAGAGAATCAAACACTTCGGAATAGCTCAAGCATTAACCATATCCTCGGTATTCAATGGCGTGGAATGCATGCAGGCAACCAAGTGTGCGCCGCCATATCTGTGGCCAAGCGTCTGATGCTAGGCGACGTTGTGCGCACGGCCCGCAGATCAGGCACCCCTCTTCTCCTCCATGCAACTGTGTGAGTGCGCCCATAGAGTTAATACTACTGAGTGCGCCGTCACTCGTTACGTCGGGCTTCGCGGGATGGCGGCACTTGTCGGTGCTAAGCACGACTGTGAAACACATGACTGTTTCACGCTACGAACTCTTCGCCGAACACAAAGTATTGCGTCGAGTTCACTGTGAGTGGGATTAATAACATCTCTGTTGGCGCCACAGTTTAGAATCGGATTGTAACGGAGCAGGTGACGCACGCCGGTGCCTTTTTTTTTCTTCGGCGTGCGGCCGCAGTGGCCCAGGCTGCGCCGTGCCCGTGGCGCATCGGCCATGTCTGTGGCCGTTTCCAGTGTTGCCAAGCGAAGAAATTGACCGCTAAACTTTTCAACGAATACAGTCTATATGCGTAGCATTTTGAGCCCTAACAGAGTGGTGAAGGAGTTCTGCACGATAGGACAACGCACAGTAAAGCCCCACGTTCTACTTTAGTGTATAGGCCATCAGTTTCAGGCAGGTACCCGGGCTTGAATATCGTGCTATTCGATGCGCACGAAAAGGGAAGATATTAAAGGAGTGCTGTGACGTTCCGAAGAAAAGGGGGATGTGCACGGACATAAGAATGACTCCTGTGTTGAAAGTAACCGTGGAATGATGCTTAGTTAAACGTATACTCGAACGCCGATTCGAAAGTTTATGCGAAAGCGTCTGTGGTGATTTCAAAAAGCGTGGATAAGGCGACGAACTACTCGCGCAAGAAAGCACAAACTACACGCATATCTACACAAGTTCCTAATCGATTGAATGAGTTATCAATAAATTATAATGCTACATACAAAAAGAACCTAAATGTACACGACCAATAGAGGTCCTGGCGACGCACTGATCATCATCGTCCTCCGCCGTTCCCACAAGGACTGTAGCGGTGCAGGTTCTTATTTTGCGCGCCCTGGAGGGCGGACGTTGGGCGCCAATATGGCGGCGGCTACGATCCGCTAGGGGCCCTGTCGACCGCTGCCGATGCCGTCAGCGCCTTTTCCAGCTCCGCAGCCTCTTCTCGACGGAGTCTTTCCGAGTCAGGCTGTCCCACGATCCGCAGCGGGGCCTCCGGAGGGAATCCCAGGCGCCCCTCCACGTTTACTGACGGGTGCCGAGACCTGCCGAGGGCTGCCTGGTAGGCGTTGAAGTTCTCCGGCTCGGCGGGACCCCAGTGCGGGTTCGGGGAGAGCGCCCCGGCGAAGCCCTGGTACGACACGACAAAATCTTAGTTTCTCGATTTCTGGATTGTTTAGCGCTTCCAGTAACCACGCAATTGTTCATATGTGCGCGTCTCGAAATAAATTTGTAGTTGATGGCAACGCTTTGTGTCGTGTTTCCCGTTCTCTTGTCTCCGTTGTGATTTTGCGTTTTCTTGTCGAAATACCCTGGGACGAAGGCATCCCTCAAGCCCGGAAGGCCGCCATTACCATCACACGTCACCCTCGATCGTTCTCATCATCATACCCAGAATAACATTAGCAGAACTTTTTTTCTCGTTGCCGTCAGTCTCATCGCAAGCTGTTGTGTACTGTATGCCAGGAATCTCGTACACGATGCCAATGACTTCACGTTTCTCCAAAGCAACAGAGCAGGCTTTTTTTTAATATGTTTCAAGCGCTGACATCTCACTCGCCTATCCCGTTCTTTGACGCCGAAATGTCTTGCCGTGTCCCTGTTTGCATATTGAACAAGAGTGCGAAGCTGGGCGAGTCGGTAAGGATCCATGATTAAAATAGCGCAAGGGACAGGACATGTCTCCGCAGTTCTCTTCCTTGCTGTGAACGTCATGACGCCGCCGCATTCTTTCTTTCAGTGCTGCACCACCCTACATCATAGCCTTTCCGGACAGTCTAACGATAAAATATCCCCCCTAGTTCGATTTTAGCCTCCCCATACAGCATTCACAATCAACCTAGTTGTATTTTTTCCCGCCGGTTGATCGACATCCGCAGTATGCATCCTCTAACGCCAGTAATTCTTTGTCATGCTTAGTCGGACGTCCGCGCCAAACCAGCGAGGTGGACTCCTGAAGACGTCTCTACAAGCGCTCTTGACTACTCCGAGCAATCTTCTACGCTGGAGGAGTAATGTGCACTCGCGACAATTGAATTTCATGCTGATACGCACTGGAGGGAAATATGACGCCAGTGTCTAGGCGAGCCACGCTTCGGCGAGCGGACCGTTGTGTATCGCGGAGAAGCGATACGCAACGTTACTTGGCATAGCTTGCCAACAGGCTCAAAAGTTGCCTGCGACTGCAAAAAGGAAACTATTGTGAAATATTATTTAAATATACTCATCAATAAAATAGTCGAAATTTATTTGTCAGGGATATTTTAGAAGCTCCATGCAAAAGGAGCAAAAATGTTACCCTTTTTGTTGATTTCGGCTTCAGGGGCAAAAAAGAAGCCATGAGGCAAGCCAAGCCAAGTAGGAGAGCAACGCTATGGCGGCGCCCTTTCGGCACGCGGTTGCAGAGACAGAGTTCCCTCTAGAATATATTAATATGAAACTACGATACCGACGTCCAAAATGTAGGTGGCGATGCTGTGGAGTCGTGAGCGGCGCGAGAGGGCGCCACTTACCAATGTATGGATGAGCTCCAGGGCCCAGACGAGCACTGGCAGGAAAACCAGCACCAGCAAGAGGTGGGTGCAGGCGATGGCGGGCCACGGATATGTGTAGCGGAAAAGTCTCAGCCCCTCCAGTGGAACCACTACCAGCCGTTGCACGCACAGAACCTGCGCCGACAGGCGAAGTTGAGGAGACAAGCAAGGGGAAAGGACAGGCAAAGGAATTGGCCAGTTGGCATAAGCTGTTTAAGCAGAAAATATTTTGGGTGTTGTGAGGTACGGATGAGAAAATATTCTGGGAAAAGATGTGAGGGGACGTGGACAAGAAACGAAGACGGAGATGATGCAGCGCAAGACGTGGATTCTAAATCATGTTGAAGCATAAAAATATGCAGCAGATAAATTAGCACTTGAGAGATAGCCATCTATTTCGGTGTACGACACCTAGCACTTACGTGGTGTCAATGCAGCATGCTAAATTTCCTAGAGTCAAGAAATATAAATATTTGGGAGTGTGCAATGGGGAAAACAACTTAAGAGCTCGCGAGAAACAATTTAGTTACAAGGAAAGCGAAACTCAGCTTTAATGAAGTATAAGGCTCTGTAGGGGTACAACAAATACAAAATATTAGCAGGAATTTGGAAGAATAATGGTTCCGGGCCTCACCTTTGAGAATGCAGGGCTTCGCTTAAAATTATACGGTCTATCATGCATGCCCAGAAGTAAATTAGAGAACCGTAGTGCATTTGGTCCTAGTGGCGCATGGTAAAACAACTGTTGAAGCGGTGGGAGCTGAAGTCTGGGCGTCGTTGGAAGTTCGAGAAGCTCAGCGAGAGAGAGAGAGAGAGAGAGAGAGAGAGAGAGAGAGAGAGAGAGAGAGAGAGAGAGAGAGAGAGAGAGAGAGAGAGAGAGAGAGAGAGAGAGAGAGAGAGAGAGAGAGAGAGAGAGAGAGAGAGAGAGAGAGAGAGAGAGAGAGACAGAGACTTTATTTTGAACCCTGTGTCCAAAGGACTGCTCGGCTTCTTGGTTGGGTTACAGGGACTATAGTCCTGGCTATAGTCCTGGCCCTGGCGTGCTTTTAAAGGGACTCTGCAACACTTGCCATCGACTACTATTACTGTATTGTGGGATCAAGTCTATTGTCCCAGAAATCTCCTCCCACAAGAATTATTAAAATCCGTTCACAATTAACGAAACTACGCGCGATGAGAAATCGCGCATAATCGTTCCCTCTCAACTCGAGCGCGGACAAGGCGACGAAAGCTGCGCGCTCTCTCCAGGAGAGGGGGGCGGCTCGCGGCGTTCTCTTCGGCGGCCTTCGGTATATCACATGCCGGGTAGTTTGCTCCTTTTCTCCGCAACGCGGAGGGGCCTATTTCCGGTCTGGTTCCACAAAAAAGTAGGCATGGGTGCCTGCTCGCAAGTGCGCGCTCGGGCTGGTAGGGCGTTTTTGAAGCAATAAACGTTTGTAGTCGAGTGGTCCCGTTGAAAGGGAAGTATTGAGCTCATCACTCAAACTCCGCGCGCACTCAAAACACAAAATAAACGGCAAAACTGTGCCTACAGGTTCAGGCATAGAAGAGGTTCGTACACAGCGATGACGACGACGGAAATGCGAGAATCTAGCCGCGAAGTTGACCAGTGACAGCCGATCGGGCAGCCATGGCCTATGTGACGTCCCTTAGGCCATGCATAATGAGGACAACTGAAGAGAGAGCGGTTTGTTTTTCCGAGTCTTTCACATCGATTTGCGCGCTCACCGCTTCACGTGCACGTGTAATATTTTTCTCAGGTATTCCTGGCAGTGTAATCTAAACGTCGCGCAGGTTTACTTGTACTGCTCAAAGAGTGTTGCAGGGTTTCTTTAATGTGGTTAACAAGCGTGGTCCAATAGAGCTCTTCAAGCTCCTTAGGGTGTGTGACCCATGCCTCCAAGCAAGTAGGGCGCTTTGTGGCAGGAATTGGTTGCAGGGAAGATCTCACGGTGGGTGCTTTGTATGTTTGGGCATGTCCAGAGGGTGTATTCATTGTTGGGGTATTGGACGCAGTATGAGCATTTTGGTGTGCTTATGTAGTGTTGTATGTGTTGTGTTGGTAGCGCGCCGGCAGCTCAGAGGTTTTCGAGTAGCAACGAACAATTCATCCACGTAAGTCGACAGCTAAAGTTTTTTGGGTTCCTAGACGTGAAAAGCAGGCGCACGCAATGGCTGATTAAAACGAGAATGCTAACGCTGAAATATGCAAAGAACTGTGAGTAAGGAAGGCAGAGAAGGTATAATCGAGACGCAAAACAGACTGAAACAAATAAACGGCGGAAAAAGACGGAATCGAAACGTCGTTAGAGATGTAAAGAAAAGAAAAATTTGTCATGAGAAAGGAAAATGTATACAAGAATTCTAAGGGAAGTTCTCCGATTTTTGAGGTTAGAGCGGGTTTTTTGAGAACGAAGAGCTTTGAAGGTGTGCGTAGCTTGAAGAAAGGAAACCAACGATTTACCAGTAGCGCAGCTCCGCTACCTGTAAATCGTTTGTTTCGCTTCATTAGACTAGATAATGTAAACTTCAAAGCAAAACTGCAAGGTGTTTTGGGCTGGTTGGTAAAGCATATCTTGCAGTTGGTAAAGTAAGAGGTAAACTTCAAGGCTGTAAAGTCACTGAAGATTAGAATGCTGGTAGAGACAGAACCAAGGGGGGGAAAAGCCTGGGACAACCTGTAACGGAAATTTGAGCCTGCCCTAAAAAGGACCCTGCAACAATTAGGATTAACGCTTTAACTCTTTCCTCCGCGTCTGACAGCATTGCAAAAGCCATAGTTTTCAACAATCCGGGACAGCTCTTCGTAATTTGCTCGTCGCAGCAGAGCCGCATTCCGCTTCTGCTTTGCTTTTGTGGCTTCTTTTAAGTGGCTATCGAATGCGTGTATTGCTGCAAGTGAACCAGCAGCTGCTACACCACTCTAATGACGTCATTCGAGCGCTCGAAGCACGTCACTACCGAGTTAGAGAGAAAAATATTTTGAGCAACTATCAAAGTTATATGACGGGCATAGGGTAATAATTTATCGCTGACGTACCTTGTGACTTCCTATTCTGAGTACTGGATGTGTTTGTTGACTACGTTCTGAAAGCATTTAGGGTTTAGAAAAAAAAATTAAGAAAAAGTGTTGCAGGGTCCCCTTAATAGCAGCGTTGGAATCAAACCTGTAGTACAAGACAGCTATATAAGATTCTTTGGTGTGATACACGGCATCGCACCGTTACAAAGGAGATATCATTAACAATCAATCGATCATTAAGATATGCTATTAGGTGATTGGCATTTTGGCCAGTTCCTCATGTAGGCAAATGTGTGCTAACATCTGCGCACACGTCAGCATGCGCAGTCTGACATTTTAAGTTGCGGATGAACCGCGCTGTATTCGAAGTGCCTCCTTCGATTTTCCTCCCAAAAATCATTGAGTTGCCTTTAGCACTCACTTATTCGTTTAAAGAGCGACGTTGGCTGTCGCGCGCATGCATTCAATGCGGCTGTTTTAATGGCGACGTCGCACCTGCGCGGTGCCGTCGTCGGCTCCGTGTAGTACTCACCAAAAGCACGGGCCAGACGATGTACTTCCAGCAGATGACCCAGAATTTACTCAGAGGCCGCTTCAGCATAAAGGTCAGGTCGAACGTCAACTGCTTGACACCTGCGACTCGTTCGGGCGTAGTCAAAACTGAGTCTAGTTGCGCGGTGCTTGACAGACGCTTTAGCTGCTCTGCTAAGGTACAGAGAGTTGGCGTAAGGTGAATGGGCTTTGAACCCAACGTGGCGGAAACCCGTAAAGGAGCTTAAGGAGAAATCATCTTCTAAGGGCGCAACAATTTGTATTTAATTTCTAGCCATTTCAAGAAACAAGTTCGTTTGGAAAAGTAAGATTTTCGTGACCACGTCTTGAACGTGAACTTTTAAGTGTGAACCAGTGTTAATACGCTACACAAGGGGATAATACAGACGTGGACGACACTGGTTTTTTTCTTTTTCTTTTTAACACGTAGAAAGGAACCCAAAGTACAAGAATAATAGTTCACTGAGGTATAAACCTGAGCCTTTTGGTTCATGGTCTTCTCTCTTTGTGTAGCATCTTAAAGTAGCCATGAAGACAAAATACGAGTTGGGTTTATTAGAAATACTGCTTAGTCCCGGTAACAATGATACCAATATCATCGATATCTTCGAACAAATAACGGAGATATGAAATAAAACCTGTGAAGCAGTCGCGACCCCCTAGCCAATTTCCCGCAACTTTTCTATGACGTCACGGAACCTTTTTTGTGCGAATGGCGGCCGCCTAACTGACCTGTTGCGACGACACATGACAGGACGTCTGTAATGGGGCCTCCAGTTCCATTTGACCGCATCACTTGAATGCTAACGTGTAGTTAACGCACTGAAAATTATGTGTTATTGTTGGCCCGTATGACGTCACTCTTGCTCATAACACGCCACTGTGGCGCAAAATTTGAAAGTTTTTAAATACTTCTTGGTCCTTTTTTTGTTAAAAAAACATCCTTTGTGGCTGTAATGTAGCTGAGTGAGATACTGAATCCTAGTTGTTTCAAATTAAACGAAGTTGTATTTTCTCTTCATGGCTCCTTTAACACTGGTTCCCACTTCAAAGACTATGAACCAACTGGCCCAGCTTCATTCTTCAGTTGAACGTGAAGTCATCAGCTGAATTGTTAACGTGAATCGCTATGAGGCTATTCGTCTTTCAATTTTGGTGGAGCCGGTGCTCGGTTTGAACGAAGACAGCTAAAGAAGTGGACGGCAGTCCGAAGAGCAAAAAAAAACTGTGGTTGATTTCTCTGTTATAGGAATCGGTAAAACACGAAAGCGAAATGTGCAGCGAAATCTGCAGCTGAGCATAATTTGCCGGTCGGTGGCTGTCTTGTGGGTGTGCTTGGCGAGCGACGTCCTGCTGGCAGCTCGCTTCGGCAAAGGTGTACTGGCGTCATTTCCGTGAAGGATATGACGTCAGTTAAATCTTGGTGTAACCCGGCATAAAACACTTTCGTGTTAAAACATAAAACCCGAAAACCAACAACCCTAAGTATAACGTACTCTTTAGTGCTAAAGGTTGCTTCCACGCAAGGAGACCCTGTGTGCAGGGGTGCACCCTTTACAGGCCGCTTGCTTCGTTATACTGGCGTAATTTCCGTGACGGATATGACGTCAGCGAAATCTTCGTGTATCCCGGAATAAAACATGTTAAAAAATGTCGGGTACTCCCAAATGAGAATTATGGAATATTGCGTAAGCCTACACCGCTTTGCTGCACACGGAGTCCGTTTAAAGTTGGTTTCACTACTGCGCCCACATGTATTGCTGGGAAGACATTTTCTCAGACGCCGTAAAAGTAGCCGTATTTCAAATCATGACAGCCCTGTGGAATTTAATAAATATTTCCTAAAGACACCATATATCCCTATGAAGCACTGTAGACACCAGGCCCCATTACACTCGGCTTCATTACTATGCACAAATGGACTGCGGAGAGGACATTTCTAATGAGCAGTATAAACAGCCTGATAAAAAAGTATAAAAGCCGTTATTGCTTTTATGAACACCATTTGTTTACGGAGCGAAAGTGTGACACGTCGAGACGAACGGACGGGTTCGCTCGTGGAGTCTACGTAGAAATACGCACTTTGAAAATGCCGCGCTTCCCACCATGGACCAATGTGGAGTAACCGATGCGCGGTTTCCAACCGACAAGCGAGCAGGGTATCCATTGTGGCACGGAAGCGGGCTGTTTACGGTGTGCAAATAGATGGATGGAGATGGCGACTGCGCATCGCGTGTTGCTGTGGACGCTTCGGTTGCTACACCACATTCGCACGCTGGGGATGAGCGCGTAATTTGAAATAACTGAAGTCTTACATCTGCATAGTTGGGTACATGTTATTGCTTCAAAAAAGAGCGCAGAAAACTTGGATGAACTAGAGTAGAACCACAAGCGGCGCTTGTGGTTGGTTGTCCTGTACTTCGTTCAAGTTTTCTGCGCTGTTTTTCATGATGATGATGATGGTTTAAGTTTAATGCCGCAAGGCCGACATGGGCAAAGAGCGCCAAACACAAGTGCGCTGTTTTTTCGAGCAAAATCTGAAATCATTCGGGCTAAATACGCTTGGCTGCTGTAGATACCGTCGCTGCTAGGTGATGCCTGCGCGTCACTAGTTGCTGTGGGCGCCGCGGTCGCTAAAACGCACTATATGATGGAGCATGATAGCTTAATTTATTTTTATGAGATTTAATTTGCTTGGATTGGATTGGATTGGATTGGATTGAAGTGTAATTGGAGTGTCAGGTGGTACGACGTCACGGAGAAACTGGGATTTACGAACGGCTTAAGACACATGTGTTGATTGGACTGTGTTGGATACGCTTTACGGATAAGCAACATGATGACCTAGTTGCCATTCGCCCTCAATTTTTCTGACGCATGATCAGTTGGAAGCCAACTCGGCGCCCTTTCCGCTACAGCGCAAATCAGATTTACACTCGCCTATTCAAGCACGCATAGCGTGACCGTTCATGTATGTGTATAGCGGACACGGCTGTACCCTTACCGTATCCGCAGTTGATGACGACGAGCTCCAGAGTGCAAATGAGGATCGTATTGGTGGGGCTGATGAACCACTCCAACAGGTAGAAGAGGTACGGCCCCGCCTGCACGTTTCGATTGCAAGCGGCTGAAGCCAGGAAGTCACATGGGAGAGGCTTTGATTTTAAAGCGAATGCTTTCGTAGTGGTACCGATGGCGTCCCGTCCGAAAACTAATTTATTTCCCCATAAACCGGTCGGTCGACCGAAAAGCTCTGATAAGACCTCTGAACACACGGCGCATGCGTGAAACCGGGCCTCCATTGCGTCAAAGCGGTTACTTGAAAATCGCCAAAAAGAAACGCTTCCAGTGTGAAAATGCACGCATCGATCGCGAAGGAGGAGTAACATAGTATACCTTTACCTTATGAGTCATAAATGGAGTTGTTCGTTTTTGGGTAAAACCCGATTTAACCCGATTTTTACACCCCGAAGGTTTCAGGGGAATCGGGTTTTAAATAAACCCGATTTCTTCCCGAATGTACCTTTTCAAAGTAGCGACTTGCGCAATCGTGCGCAGACGGTTGTTGTTCTCCACCAGTACTTGCTTGAAGCAAGCCCAAAAACCACAGCTTTCAAACTCATTGAGTAACACTCATTGAGTAGCTCCACCGCTCTCTACTCCAGCCAGGCTGGAAAACGCTGCACTGGCATTGTTGTGACTAGCTAATGGAAGTTGTGATATCGGGAGAACTTCCTCCCGGCTGAGATACGTCTAGCGATTGGACAGGTCTCGAATGGAGACTGACATGTTGCGCATGCAGATGATAATTTATGTGAACAAGGATGTGTAAGAAATAGATGACCAGCTTTTCGTGAATAAAACTTTCATATCTGATACGTTATCAACGCTCTTTCCTGTCATCATTACTTATTCATTTCAACACTAGATATCCGAGAGTATTTGCTAGAAAACCCCCATGTTCCCCCGATCACTACCTTGAAACAAACAGCAATTTTTCCGCGTTAGGTTACTAAGCTGGTGATACCTTCTGACCAAATAAACTTAATTCATTACTTAGTACATATGTAGATTTAACCCGAAGAAACGAATTTCGAAATGGTTAAAAAAAAGATTATCTTAGCCTGACTTGGTAAGTGACCACGCGTCTTCTTCCTCGTTTTTAAAAAAAAACCCCGATTTCTCCCAGATTATCCGTTTGAAAAATAGCATCCGATTCTTATCCCCCGATTTTAGAAAAAATATAAAACCCGAAAACGAACAACCGTAGTCATAAAACACGTGTCGGTATACATTTAGATCGTTCGTATATGAGTTAACTTAGTGCGCGAAAAATCTTACGTTCGTTCTTCGTTTGCGATTGGGGTCTTGGGAGGTTTGACGATCGCCTGCATTTTACTAGCGAAAAAGAGACGCGGGCGAAGAAGAAATTAAGGACACAGGACACTCGCTAGACAACAACTGTTGTAGTCTAGACTACAGTTGTAGTCTAGCGAGAACAGTTGTTGTCTAGCGAGTGTCCTGTGTACTTAATTTCTTCTTCGTCCGCGTCTCTTTTTCGCTAGTAAAATGCAGTCAGGGTCCAACTAGCCCAACTTTCTGCCTTAACTTTGACGATCGATTGGCCGCACTTCCCGTGAAGGTTGGACGCACATTTATCGAAGGTTTTGACGAACTTTTGATGCAGTTTTGATGTGAGGAAGCTTTTGCACTTCTCTCACCTTCCCTTAGAAAGGGGTGGTGAAGTGTTCTTTTTTTTTTTTTTTGCATACAGGTCAGCACACCATCCTTGTTTACAGGAAGTGGCTGTATTGAAAACTTGCGGAGTAAATAACGTGTGTAAAAACAGCAATACGTTCTAGGGAGAGATGAAAGAGTATTTTCGGAATATTTTTAGTCTCCATGAGTACAGAATTATCCACGGACTTCTAAAGTGCGTTTGCAGGCGTTGCGAGTGGGTTACAACCAGCAGTGGCCGTTGTCGTCGTAGCGCCATTCACCATTTTACCTGCATTGCAGGCTTTTCGCATTGAAAAACCACGTAAACACGCAGCGAAGTGCAGAATAAAACATTCTGCAGAAATCCAGAGAATTGTCTACTAATGCGTAGCATTCTTATGCCGCGTGTCTTAGGTGTGAGTTTTTCACAGCCAAATTGTTTGGTTTCTCTAAATCCTGTCCGACCAATTGTCTCCATTTATGCTATTATACCAACTACAGGTGGAACTTTAGCGAAATCTGCATTATTGTGGAAATGCAGGGCGTTACACGTTTCGCCCTTTTCGGTAATTTTTTTATATTTTTGTTATTTTTTTAGTTTTTGAAAAATTCGTTGTACCAGATATCTCCATTTACGCTTTTATAACGATTACAGGTAGAACTTCCACGATATGTGCATTTTTGTGGAAATACCGGGTGTTACACGGTCCTGACAATGGGGGTACTCGGCAAAGAATGCTACACATTAAAATCAGTAAGGTTTAACATTTGTAAAGCTAGTTATCACGAGCGAAATGTCTGTTTGGCTGGGTTAGGGCACGCCTGCCACAATTGCGTTCAGGCAGCGGCGCGCCATCCATACACGAGACTGAGCGACCAAGCGCGGGCGAAGGAACCGTGAAACCCTCTACTGGTCACATGGTAACGCAGCGGGGGGGAGGGGGGAATCCGAGAAAGCGCAGGTACGACGCCTCTCCGCAGCGGATCACGTGGCGTGAGTTCACACCTGCCACACTTGCGCTGCGGTGACTCAAGGTCATTGCGACGCGATGACTCACCTTGAGAGACATGGCGCAGTAAAGTTTTCGCTCTAAAATAGCAGTATACCTGATACGGGGGGTTCGACGTAGCGATTCTGAAGAATCCAGCGCAATGGTTCCGGATCATTTACTTTTCACGCAGTTAGGCGTATTTTCAAGTGAGTTCACCACCCACTCTTGAGCACATGCTTATAGTGCGTAGTAAACGCTGAAGAGTCCCTACGTGAGTCAGTATGTAGTGCAGAAATACTCATAGCCAGTATGTATGTTCGGCACCCATCAGTAACCCCCCCTTACGGGTCAGAGTTTTCTCATCACCGCCCTCTTATTCTTAGTACGGACCCGTTCATCGTCAATCATGCTGCTCACGTTTTTACTTCGGTTTAGAGCTTGCTCAGCATCACACTCACGTGTGAGTCGGAAGAGAAAACGAAAGTGATCGAGTGCACGTCGACGTTTCTTCTGTGATGCGCGTGCCTATATATAGGCTGCTTAGAATCGCGGGGCCGTTTGTCTGAGGCAATATTAGCTACCCGAATAAGCAGCGTTACGTCGACCTATCGATAACGAAGCCCACGAAGTGATTTGTAACAGCTGCTTGTTGCAAGGAGCGCGCATTTTGCAGGAATGGCTATGGCTGACACGTTAGGGGCCGACATTTGTCCAGCAGTTGGCATATAGCATACAACGAGTTATCTTCACGATGATAATGACGATGATAAAAGTCGCAACGGTAATGTTAATTATAATAACGACAGCGAGTGTTTTAATAGTGATGGTTATGAGACTTAACACTCGCTAACTTTCACGTTGACACCTTCGCCACAGCGCGACCTCGCAAGACAGGTGCGCTGTCATTGGCACCGAGTGTTGTGCTGCCCGCGCGCACTTCATGGGGATATTGGGAATTCAGGTTGCAAGCGACAAACGGTTAGGGTAGGCGTACGTGTGTGCAGATGGGCAGAGCGATGACGAAGCAGGTGACACAGAAGACCATGCTGCACAAGGCTCGCCTTTCGCTGAGGCTGTTGAACTGGTCACTCAGGCTGGACAGCACCACTTCTGTGAGGACCACCTGCGACGGCAGCGGGCAGTGTGCCCGCGATCACCTCCATGCACGCAGTGCTGCTTCCTCACCAAACACAAATACGCCCTTCAATAGAGCAGTAACGCAATGATCAAAACGTGAACGCTTGCCTCAATGCGCGGAGAAACTGAACCTGGGGAGGGGGTGAGGCTAGGGGGGGGGGGGGGGTACTACTGGGAGTTAGTAATGCCAAATAAAACTCAACGTCAACCTGTCACATGTGTGATGCGAAGTAGCCATAAAATGTGAAATTTGACTTGTTTAGAAGGGAGGAACCGAGAACAATCCTTATCGCGTACGCAATACTGGCCTTATCGCAATACTGGACGATAAGGCGTACGCAATACTGGCAAGGGGGGGCCGAAGGGGCCCGGGCTTCCTGGGAAATTCGGGGTTCACAGGGGGGGAGGGGGGGTATGTGACAGAATGGGCACTGACTCAGCTTATTGTCCAATTAAGACAGCTCGAAATTATTGTTCGTTCGCAAGTGACAACCCGGAAAGCTTACGCATTGGACGTCTGCTCTAAACACGGTCAGCCATTTCGCGATGCCATTAAGAAAAAAAAATTATTACGCAATCGTCTATAGTGTACCCCCAATAAATACCAAAGTTCCTTTATTGATTTTGAGTTTCTTTTTTTCGTTGTGTTTCTTTTTACTTTTACCTTCCTTCTTTTGGGTTACGGCGTACGCCATTGGTACCACTAATGCATTGCCGCCTCTTTTGACGGCACTGTCATTAATGTGTCTAGAGAAGCTCTCCGGCCCATCAGAGTTTCTTGAAAGTTATTTTAAGTTCACTTTAAAGTTCTGGAGAATTATGCAAAGTGGTTGCTCGCAGCTATTACTGAAGACTGCGTTCCCCGAATGGCCGGGTTAAACAATGATTAAACAATGATTCTGTCAGGTTCCAAAGGAAGATGGAGGTCATCGAGCGACACCCTGTGGGCCACAACTTAGGATAGTAAATTATGCAAGAATATTAGCACGTACCCCCAACTATCTTTATGGCTCGCATTTGAGGTGCAACATTCCGCCATGCACAGTATCGCGTTCATCAAATCGCTTTGCTAACTTCCCTGTAAGGCCCTCTAGATATATAAGAATGACGACTCTCTGAAAATTCAGGTAGACCGTGGTGAGTGTGGAAGGTCAGGAGTGTATATCCAAGGCCCCCGCCTCGAGAAGGCTTCACACCCTCACCACTTCAAACTTTCCGTGATAAAATATTATTGGAACCAAAACCACCTATGTGTCTTGGATCCGCAGCTATCACCCCGCTGTGAAACTTCCCTGCCAGTTCCGGTTGCCCGCACTAAGCAACAGATGCTGACATCACAAAAACGCACGGATCGAGGAGCCTGCCTCGTTCGGACAACATTTTCTAGTTTCTGCTTTTATCTTTTTCTCTCAGTTGTGCGCATCTCCACTCACATCCTGCACATTGGGGGCCTGCCTAAGCGAAAACGACCTTTCCACGCCACGTCACGAACGCTTACCATGCGTATTCATGCACTGAGTTCATCCCTATGACGTGCAAAGCGCACGTCAGAGAGCGTGCCCATTAAGCACTAGTTGAGCTTTACGGTGATTTATCTGCACGGCCTGCAATGACCCGGATGCGTATAGGCGTTTCCAAATCAGCACAGCGAGACGACTCATGGCTCCATCTTGAGGCTATATCCACGTTGATGTGGCCCCCGATTTATTTGCTCATAATCGCTTGGTCTTGCAGTGTAGTGGTTTTGCTCGTGCACCGCAATCACCCAAACCAGAATTCCAAACCCGTTGACGCATTTTTTTTTTACAATGGCTTGACATAGTTAAAGATAATTTTATCACGTATTTAAGACACCTTTATGCATTATAAATGGGATTTCGGTTAGTTTTATTACATTTAGATCAGTTTCAGCTATACATCTTTTGTTATGTATTTGTGGTTTTGCCTCTTTTTGGTTGGTTATGGTTATTTTGTTTAATATTGTTAAACACCGTGATTGTTTGTGTGTTGGGTAGGTTTCGGTTCACTTTTTTCTTCTTCAAATTGGGTGTCTTTGTCAGCTTTCGGTTGGTTTCGCCTCTCCACATATGTCAGCAAAGGGCTGGCTGAACAAGCCGCGGTAAGCGTTTATGTACGTCAGTTACTAAAATTGCGTTGTTTTATCAATTTTAGGTACGATATTGCTGTCATGTATTTCGTTTCGGGTGGTCTTGTGTGCTTTAGGTAGGTTTCCGCTGTTATATAACACCCATATGACAAGCTCAGACCACGTCCGGCTGTGCTGACTAGGAAACGCATATACGTGGCCGGCATACTTTTACAATGTAATGCTGTGTCCCGAGCTATTTACGTTTAATATGAGAAGGAAAGCTTAAAGGGACAGAAAACCGATTTTTGTGGAGTATATGCTTTTTATCCCCCCCCCCAAAAAAACTCCCACCTCTCCCTCGCGGGAACCCGTGTGTAGATGCGACGCATAGGGGGTTCACGTTGCAGCGTTGGACAGCGGAGGAACGGCGCTGGAACGATGGAACGGAGCAGCGCAGGCACCGCGTTTTATAGCGCGCATAACGTTGAGGGGACGCGCCGGCGCCAGTGCGTCTGCCGCGGCTATGACGCAACACAATCCAACACAATCCACTTTAATCAAATCCAATCCAATCCAAGCCAAGCCAAGCCAAGCCAAGCCAAGCCAATCCAACCCAATGCCCCTCGCGAGAGAGTGTTCGCTATCGGAGAGGGGGTGAGCGGCGGAGAGCGCAGCTGGCGCGGCGAGGAGAATGGGGGAGGGGCGGACGCCGATGACGACAACGTCGGATGAAGGAACAAGGCGGGTGAATGAGATGCGTTGCATCTAATAAAAGGGCATAACATAAAAGACCTTGAACTGACAAGGTTTCTCTGATAGGGCCCTAGATTCTTCAGAAGTGGAATTTTTAGATTTACCTGGCTACAAGCGGAATTTTTGGATTTACCAGGCTATAAGCGGAATTTTTAGATTTACCAGACTGATGTTTGCTCGCAAGTGAAATGCTGGCAACTACAACAGTGATCCACGCAGCAACATACTTTTAACTATACGCGGGAGGAAAAGAGGCGTTTAGAAACTCGTCTCCAGCTAAAACAATAATAAAATGCAGCCTTTCCTATTGCTTTGCGCGGTTTCTGAATCACGCATCGAAACCGACGGAGTTGCTTTCACACGAACGATATTGTCACGTTTAAACACTACATGGCGCCACTTCTAAGACTTCAGAAAGTTTAGTGCCAAATAAAATTATTTCCCCAAATTTATTCACGAATTTCTTGCGGTTACCGCACTGTACAAAACGCTGTCTTTCACACAAGCTAGAGGACATGTACTCCACAAAAATCGGTTGTGCTGCTAAGTCCAAGGACGCGGGTTCGATTCCCGGCCGCCGCGGCCGCTTTTCTGATGGAGACGAAAAGCAAAAACGCCCGCGTGAGCGAGATTTCGGCGCACGTTAAAGATCCCCAGGTGGTAATAATTCATCCGGAGCCTTCCACTACGGCGCGCCTCACAGACCAGGTGCAGCTTGGGCGCGTTAAACCCCACAATCAATCTCCTGAGAGAAATCGCACTTAGCGTCACTAAAAAAGCTACGCTTAACAGTACTGCCACTTCTTGATCCCAGAAGCATCTGGGGGCCATTTTGTTTCTGGCTTGCAGTGTTGCCATCTCTCCCAACGTGACCACCGCCGGTTTTGACGGGCAGTGTGTGACCGGCCGCTCTGGCGTCCGCGAAGCAATGAGAAAGGGAGAGCAGACTCGCCCAGAAACAAAATGGCTGCGCCCATATGTAAACAAATATCACGTGATGCCGACCGACCAATGAAAATCGTGGCGGCATATAACAATGAGAGAAAAGAGTGCTTGTACTCTAAAAGCCTTTATTTAGTGACGCTAGTCGCACTCACGGACGCAGTGATTCCGAGTAGGTAGACGGCCAAGAAGAAGGCGAACGACCAGACCGCGGGCACGGGGAGATGCACCAGGGCTTCAGGCACGGCCACAAAGGCGACCCCGATGAGGGCCGATCGCGGAAGGGCCATGTCAATCGGAACGGCGAGCAGCGAGGCCAGGTGGCCGATGAGCGCGTGAACGGTGGCGCAGGCCACCAGGCAGGTGGCCACGTCGATGAACGCCACCAGGGACACGTCCCGAGGGGTGCGGTTCGAGAAGTCACTGAAGCTCGACAGCACCAGGAAGGCCCCGTGGCCCAGGGTGAGGGACATGAGCGCCTGGGACGCGGCCTTCGCCCACAGCTGCGCGGCATCAGCGCAAAAACTACGGTTGATTCCTCTGTCATGGGAATCGGTAAAACACGAAAGTGAAATGTGCGGTGAAATCTGCAGCTGAGCATGATTTGCGGGTCGGCGGCTGTCTTGTGGGTGTGCTTGGCGAGCGACGTCCTGCTGGCGGCTCGCTTCGGCAAAGGTGTACTGACGTCATTTCCGTGACGGATATGACGTCACTGAAATCTTGGTGTGCGTATCCTCGGCAGAAAACACTTTCGTGTTAAAATATGAAACCCGAAAACGAACAACCCTAAGTATGACGTACTCCTTAGTACTAAAGGTTGCTTGCCTGCAAGAATACCCTGTGTGCAGTGGTGCACCCTTTACAGGCCGCTTTCTTCGTTGTACTGGCGTCATTTCCGTGACGGATATGACGTCAGTGAAATGTTGGTGTTTCCGGGAATAAAACACCTCCGCGTGAAAAAAACCAGGAATATATAACGCCCTCAGGATGCATGAGGACCTTAAAGATTCCACTAGCTTGGACCAATGCCAGCGTAATTCTACTTCACAAGAAGGCGTACGTCAAGAAGAGGTAGAGACCGGAGGCCCATCAGCCTACTCCCTGTTGCATGCACGGAGGAAAGGGAGGCATTCGAGTGTTCGATCACCCATTGCGTGTAGCCGGAAACGCTATATTGAGTCTCCCTGTCTTCAGAGTAATTTTCGCGTAAGCGCCACTTCCTTTGCATTTACTCGCTTCTCCTGTCGTCTGCTCGTTTCAACTTGGATACCGTTTGGGCGGCAACGTGACATAGGGCCGCGGTGGTGTGGCCTTTCGCCGCCGTTGCTACGACGCTGTTGCTGGTACCCTCCCATGTCTGAGAAAAGTCCCGCGTTTTCCGCCACACTTCTCGCGTAGGATGGGTGGGCGTTACGGCTAAGCTTTTCTTTGCTCTAGCAGAGATACCACCCGGTGAGATGCGAGATGTGAAGTGGAAATCGCGGAGCTCTTTTCGTACATGGGAGGGCATCATCAGCTGTAGCGTCGCAGCAACCGCGGGGAAAGGCCATCCAACCGCGGCCATTTAAACGACACTTCCTTCGCATTTACTCGCTTTTCTTGTCGTCTGCTCCTCTAAACTTTGACACCGCATTGGACAGCACGGGATGGGAGCGTGTGAAATGCTATGGGCAACGCTCTCGCCCGCAGTGGGCGTAAAAATTCTGATGAAGTGTGATGGGTGACGACGGCGACCTCGATGACAATGACGATGGTGGCGATGATGATGATATTTACATTCTCTGTGCGTATAAATCAACCCAATCACCTTTATTGACAAGCTTGTTCATGGGGACAGCGTCACAAAGTCTTCTTCAACACTACCTTTATAGGGGGCCATGAAGACAAAATATAAGTGAGTTCATTAGAAAGACTACTTTCTCCCGATAATAATGGCACCAATTTTATCGCAAACTTCAAAAAAATGGCGGAGATACCGAAGAAAACATGCGAAGCAGTGGCGACTCCCTAGCCACTTTCCGGCAACTTTTCTATGACGTCACAGAATATTGCTTATGTGATTGGCGGCCGCCGAGCTGGACAATCGCTAAGACATGACTGGACGATTGTAGTGGGGCCTCAAGTTCTGTTTAATCGCAACACTAAAGTGCTACCGTGCAGTTAACACACGGTGTTTTTACTGCTGACCCATATGACGTCACTCGTGCCGATAGCACGTCTCTGTAGCGCGAAATTTGAAAGTTTTTCGATACTTTTTGCGTTTTTCTTTTTGTCGGTTAAAAAACCTCCTTTCGTGGATGGAATGGAGCTGAATGAGATACTAAAGCCTTGTTCTCTCAAGTTAAACAAATTTGTATTTTGTCGCCATGGTCCGTTCAAAGAATGATCCGACAACAAGTACGAAATTCATGGCCACCTCGTAGTCACTAAGTCGCGCCCAGTCCGGCACGAACATGTAGCGAAGACCTTCCATGGCGCCGTGCAGGCTCAGGCTCTGTGCCAGGATCACCAGCAGGATGGCGTACGGCGTCAGCACCGTCACATACACCAGCTGCGCATGCGCGGAAAAGGCGCAGACAAGAGAGCCAATCAGCCACATAAAATTCGACATCATGCACAGATGGCAAGTAGTTGTGACTGTCGTGTTCCCGTGTTGCGTGTTGCGAACGTGTTGCGAACTCCCCGGTTTCTTTCAATGCACTAATACGGCCTCAATCATCAAAATAAGTAGCACATGCTAGCCTAAGACACCACCCTCAACACGATAAAGAAACCTATCTGTAACTTTTAGCACTTCAAAAACCAGCAATAAATGAAGCACCATGGCGTGAAAAAATGTAAAACATTTCGTTACGCATAAAATACTTAAAATACTGACTTTCTTTACGGGTAATTCAACACCCCTCCGTATCTGTACCGAACAAACATCCCTATTTAGTTACTCTAAAACCAAAAACTTTGCATTCGAGCATATAGAGGTTTACACCACACTGTTCGCGATATATCGTTGCCGACTGTATACGTGATGCAGTGCAAGTAAGCTTTCCAAGGAGCAGGTGATGGAAAAAAGGAATTTTGCTCACAGGCGAGGGCTTAATTTGGGAACACCGGCTTAGGATATTTACGTGTGTCCGTCTTGACTTCGTGCGAGTGTGTGCTTGTGCGGGTCGGAGTGGGGAAATAAGTCTTGAAATTCAAACGAATACCTCCGCGCACCCGCATTGCCGACCGCAGAAATGTTTAAATATTTCAGCTCCTTTTTATATGCTCTTGATAGCTACACATCGTCTCATCATGTTGAAATGCGCGAAAAACGAAGTTGTGGTAGTTAAAGGGACCGTGCAACACGTCTTTCAACTTTTTTTATAGATCGTAAATGGTTTCAGAACATAGTCAACAAACAAGTGCATTATATATCCTTAGAATAGGGGGCCGCAAAGTACCTCAGCCAAAATTTTCTGCTGCTACCCATCAGATTGGAAACCTGCTCAAAATATTTTCCTCTTCCCAAGTCTGGCGTTCTTTGAGCGCTCGAATGATGACGTCATTACAGCAATGTAGGCGCTATTGGCCGCTTCATTTCTGTTGCAGTAATAAACGCATTCGATAGCCACTTAAAAAAGAAGCCAGAACAGCAAAGCGGAAAAGGCAGGTGGAAAGTTCTGCTGGGATGAACAAATCACTGTGCTGGCGATAACTAGCTTTTGCAATGAGTCCAGACGTGAAGGATAGAGTGAAACCGTACATCGCAAGTATTAACTGCAACTTGCGTGCAACAAAATTAAGATTTGGGCAGCGGGAACGGAGAGGGTGCGGAGAGACGGGGCTGAAGTACAGGAAGAGCATTTACTCGGTGGAGGAAGTTTCAGAAAGTTTTAAAATCAGAAAGTTTGGAGGCAGGAACATGGCACCGCACACACACAAGACCCACAAGACTGGTATGCTTGGAGGAACGTGGAAAAGGCGTTCGTCCTGCAGTGTAGACAAACGCGGTGATGATGGTTATCAATGATGATGATGATGATGATGATGCACCCGCACCTTTCTGTACGCGCTGATGCTGTGGCGCGTGAAGGCGAAAACGTGCGTCCAGACGATGAAGAGGCTAACCAGTACGTCGGTCTTGATGCCTTGCACCTCGGTCAGGCCGCCGCTCAGGCCCAGAATCTTCAGGCTGCGCCGGAACAGAGAGAAAGTCGCGCATGCGCAGTCGTCCTCGAGCTGATATACTCCATATCCCTTCTACGGTTCACTGCCGAGCTAGGGCTACAGTTGACCAGAAGTGAGCACGGTCGTAATAAGATCTTTGAACAACCGGGATAGTTCTGCAACCAAGGCGGTGCGCAAATTTAACACAAAATGAAAAATCATCACCCATCCCACCCTATGAATCTGAGGTGACGCAGAATTTCGAATAAAGTTAAGAGTTCATTTTACTGTCTTGATCGATGGCCATCGTGGTGAAACGTATGCACACACACTCATGGCCTTGTCTTTGTGGCGCTTCACAGCTTGGGGCTGACGACCACCGCCGCCCCGCGGAGCCGGATGAAACTAGACACGGGTGGCATTTCGACGTGCGCACCACCACGGGAGAGCGCAAGGAAAGGAAGTTCGGCCCGCACGCGCTTGCAGGGTCGACAAAGAGAGGGCGGTGCGAGCGTAGACATGGCCGATACCTGTCGCACAGCGGCAAATCGTTGAGAAACTTCGAGCTGAAGCAAGTTAAAAACCCAAGTGGAAGCAAACAACATCCCCAACAAACGAGCAAACAGCCCGGTACACATCAACGCCTTGCGCTATGAAACGCTTCACGTTTCAAAGACATGTGTTGCCTTTGCTTTTTTTTTATTACGAACAAAAAATCCACGGAACCCCGGCCATAAACAGCTACGCTGTAAAAAAAAAAAATGGTGCGCTTCGTCGTGAAACCCGGGAAGCGCGCATCTGTGGTAACGGGGCACGCACTAACGATTGCGGAAACTCCCGAAGGTGTCATGGTCAGTTGGCTTCACAAGGAAGCGTTTCAAGCCCCGGCATCAAAAGTCTCCGCCAGACGACGTGGCCGTCGTCGTAGTCGAGGTCTTAGCCAAACGCTTTTGGAGAAGTTGAATTACGACTGTCTTACCGGAATTAGAGGTGTCGTACTTTTGTGCAAAGTGAGGCGAAAGAAAAGCACACAGTAATTTTGTGCTCAGGGACGAACGTGCTGCAGTTTATTTTGGCTAATTCGCACTCCTCGCGGTTTCTCGTTTTTCAAACGTTTGCTCAAAGCCGCGTGTACCTGCCGGAACGGCTGCGGAATTCTCGTCACGTCATTAGTTTTAAAACTTTAACAGATGACTGTCCATGCTAGATAGCAGAGATATCACGTCACAACGAAAGCTTTCAGCTGAGCCGGTCACGACCACGCACTCCTCCCATACAAGGAGCCGACGTTTTCGGATAGTCGGAAGCGAGCGATAATTGCGGAACGTTTTCTGGCCAACTTCCCCGTAACCTGAAAGCTAGAACTTGGCACACTCAAGGAGTGTTCCGAGCGCATAAACGGGCTATTAATTTATCTCAGAACGCCTTATTACTGGAATCGCACGATCCTTACGCCTGCTTTCAGCGTCGGAAATCTCCTCCAGTCAAGCGTAACAATGTTCATGTGGCTTTGCTTGCGCTAAATGCAGCCACAAATTGGAACGCTTCGGCGCTCCCTCAAATCCGTCACATCGGGCGACTGAAGGCCTAAGGATACTTTCTTTTATTTATTTTTTTTTTAATTTTTATTCCTGATCGAGAAACGCTGGAAGCCGAACGCGGCCAACAAGCTTTCGCATGCGAACGATCGTGGCCATGGGCCGCGTTTAGCTCTAGGAATTATTGCGCTGCGGGTAATTGGACGGTGAAGTCGAGCCCAAAGAGGGTACACGATTGGAACTGTCGGGGACTATGACGGCTGCGCCTGTAGCGAGAGGCTCCGCACGCTACTCTGATTGTATTGCGTTTCGGCCTTTTGTGCGGTTTCTGTCGACCGAATTCATGACTGCGGAGGGATAACAAGTGTTCGGCATACGTTTAAGCTAACCCTTATATTTTAGCCGTGAGGGGTGCCGTCTAGAAAGTTACCAGCAAAGAAACATTACAGTCGGGCGAAAAAGCAACAACCATGGTGTCTGCTTTTTTTTATTACACCTTCAGCGCCACACAACCATCGACGCGAGATCCAATAAGTGCTGTCAATTCGCCATCCACTGACCCCCTTCGTGCAGTTCTATAGCAGCCGAAACGCCTATCCACCGCGCGCCTAACGCTGACATAACGGCGCCGGTGCTACCTGAGTGCTTAAACGCATCTTCGAAGAAACGCGCTTTGAGCTATCCGGCAGCTCCACAACACAACGCGATCAACCCCTCGCCAACAACATGCCCGAAGCACCGCAAGCAGCGGCGGCGGATCAAAGCAGCCTCGCAAACTAAACCGCGTTAAATTTAAGACGCCGCTGCATCGGCGCCCAGGCACTCACTCCTCTTTGGCTCGAAGTTTTTAATTCGAGATGGTTTCGACGCGGCAGCCCAGTTGAAGCTGCAGCCCCCGTTTCGGCGAGTGGAAACGCTGTAACAGTATACCTGCACCCTTAACAGGCAAGCGCGTATAACTGCGCAAGGACGCCCCCGTTATACAACCGGCCGGCATTCTATTACTCGTAACGACGCCTCACTGGGGGTAGAAACCGTTCAACATTACCCCTGCGGCGGGAAGACGGGTGTGTCTCAGGTGTTGCGGTTCGTTAGTGAAACCAAACCTATAGACCGAGCAAGGCGGAGGATGCACCGCTTGATGCGCTCAGCCGCCCCGGCTCGCGCGGAAAGATCGAACTATACCCGTTGCATGCACCGCGGTTGGATTGAACTGAAGGGAACGAGATACCTAGACTCGCCTTTCGACGCCGCCTTGGCACTGGCGAGCATAACAGAGTGCGGTGAAGCGCGTTGATCGGAGATGGCAAGCCCGCGGCGGAGCGTAAAAGCGGCCGGTAATTTCGGAAACTCGAGCAGTAGCTCGCGCTGTTCCGTGCCAGTTCGGATTCCGTTCGTGTATTTACACACCCGCCGAGACACGCACACGTAAACGAAAACACGTAACCAGCGAAGCGAAGCTTTTTTTGCGACTGCTATTTATGAGCAGAACATTACAACGTTCAGCATCGTATGTGCCCTCCGGGTATTTCCTTTCCTCTTTTTCTTTTTAGATGCGAAGCATCTCATGCTCGGGGCTGTGTCCCTCCCTCCCTCCCTCCCTTGTCGTCCGCCGCCTTCACTCTACTGCGCATGCGCGTCTCTTCAGCCCCGTCAGCGTTTGGGCTGGCGTCAGCGCAGTCCACTATATAAAGAAATAGTTGGGCGGCGCCCGGTTTTGATCCCACGACTCTCTGGCCGCAACGGGAGGTGCGTAGCGCTCTTACCACTGCGCTACATACCGAGACGGGAGCATGTGCTACGAACGCGCCTCATGTCCTTCACTCATTCGAACTACGTCAAGAAGCTACTGATACAACGAAGGCACGCGACGCTGAACGTCAACGGAAACGACGAGCTGAAAACTAATGGGAACTTCAGTCGACCCCATGGCTGCTTCGCATACTACTCAGGGTTCCCCTACGGGAAGATGGTGCAATTTTTTTGTCGCTGCTGGATGTGATTTGCGCCTAAGCCCGGCTTGTACGCCGTATTCAGAAACGTTCTTCGGACTGGTGGAAAGAAATGGAACAGCAGCTTTATACGGAACAAATGGAACCCAAGTGGTACCATGTTAACAGTGTACTCGTGTTCTTTGTGGTGCCATCCCTCGTGTTTGTGTGTTTGTGTCTGCGGTAAGCAATCCTTTCCGACTGAGCTAGCTGTCTGTGGTCTTGGGAAGTGGAGAATTTTAACGGAGTTTATGTATTTCATCGTTTGGGGATGATAAGCTCGGTGGTTGTCAGAGATGATGTCTCCGCCTCCCGCCATATTTTTTGTTTCTTTAACTACACTGCGGACACTTGCGATATGATCTTGGAAATGTTTCTGCGGCGCGAGACATTCCATAAAAGTTCTTCTTAAATAGGACGGCTTTGAGGCCTCCGCGCGGAAAGTGGCATCGATATAACAAACTGACAAGCAATAAAGTTCAACAAGTAATTTAAACAGCACGTGCACGCACACCTGTGTTTACAAACAATGATCCTGAACT
Organism: Haemaphysalis longicornis; assembly: GCF_048455015.1. Taxonomy (NCBI): domain Eukaryota; kingdom Metazoa; phylum Arthropoda; class Arachnida; order Ixodida; family Ixodidae; genus Haemaphysalis; species Haemaphysalis longicornis. Next base: position 80,660,423 of record NW_027526204.1, on the reverse strand, counting down.
CCAAAAGAAAACTTTTTAACGTGCCTTTCGAATAATGACATAGACGATAATACCGTTGTAGTACCTCGTAGTCTATTCCACTTTGCAATAGCCGAATAATGGGAAATGTTTTTTTTTAATCGGTCGAGAGTGAGGGGCGTAGATCATTATTATTAGCCGCAAACATTTTCAGGTTACGATTTGTAAGACAACTCACACCAAAAGTAATATACAAAAAATTGAAAAAATGCAGCGCCTGGCAGTTCGTTTTATTTGCAGTAGGTATGGACGTCGCGATTCCCCATCGACGATGTTGCAGTTGGCAAATCTTGAACCTCTTGAGGACAGACGAAGAGCTGCTCGACTTAACTTACTCCGTCTAATATATTTTTATAAACTGGAAATGAAGCCGGATAATTACATGCCTTCCTGTCACAAACACAGCTGCAGCATCACGCCAATCTTCGCAAGAACTAATATTTACAAACACTCTTTTTTTTCCCCAAATCAATAACTGAGTTGAATTTGTTGCCACGAAACTTAACTCTACTTTCTGTTCCAACGTAAAATGCGCTTTGTTTCCTGACTTTCACACTTTTCTTCTTTCATTTAACAACATGCTGTGTGCCTAAGAGTGTGGTGCTTTGATTTTGGGTTGTGTTGCAGTGCGTGTACTCTGCCTTGTGAAAACTCGCAAAACTTGACGGCGATTGACATGTTCTTCTTACCTTTGATATATTTTAGTAACAATTTTGTTGTAACTTCGTCGTACCTTTGTTTTACCTTTGAACGAGCTATACCTGAACGTACGTGGACCTCAAATGGTTCACAGTACATTATAAATAAATAAATAAATAAATAAATAAATAAATAAATAAATAAACAAATAAATAAATAAATAAATAAATAAATAAATAAGAAAAATTTATTAGTTATCCTTTTGGACAAAAGTACAGTTGCGCTTGGGTGAGAGAGTTTGGTAGCTGAGAATAAACGATTCTGCCTAATGACTGCGCCACCTCCTTGGAATGGGTAGTTTTTTTCTGGGCATGCCAACATATTTTGATCCTATGTCCGTCCCTCACCACTTCTCTTGACACCAACAATCATGTCCCATCCCTCTGATGGGGTCAGACACCAGCAGGTTCGCACTGAGAAGAACGGAAAACGCATTAACGACACTAGTGCTCGCATCACTTACAAGAAAAATTGGTAGGAAGCCAGTTCAGTGCCGTTGGTGCAGGGGGAACCGTACGAGGCCGTACTACCATCGGTTGACGCTTGGCCGTCCTCGTAACAACGCCGCTGCGATGGTTGGATGAATGAGAAATATTTTCGAAAGTTAAATACAGTTTGTTCCATTCATCAGTGCACAATTAAACGTTGAAGGGCCCTGCAACACTTTCTCCCACTTTTTTCGAAAACAAATGCTTTTAGAACGTAGCCAGACGACGCGTCCAGTACTTCGTTTAGGGGGTCGCAATGTACCTCAGCCAAAAATTACTGCTCTATGCGCATCTTTCAAACTTGCTCAACGAATTTTTCTCTCTCTCCCGGCCTTGGCGTTCTTCGACCGCTGGAATTGCGTCATTACAGCGGAGTAGCGGCTATTGGCAGGCTTCCTTTCGCTTGCAGCAATGAACGCATTCGACAGCCACTATACAAAGAAAGCCACATAAGCAAAGCAGAAACGTAAGGCGCGTCTGCTGACACGAGCAAATCGCGCAGCGCCGCTCCGTGCTGGCGATAACTGAAGGAAAGAATGAAAGCGTTTATCGAAAGTGTTGCAGTGTCCCTTTACAGCGATCCTTCCTATAGAGCAGGTACAGCAAACTCCGGTTGTAACGAAATCTTTATCAGAAATTTCGATTTACGCAAAGTTCACACCACGGTGAATCAGGAGCAAATATTCTGCGTTTTTAGAGAAGTATTGCATAAGACGAAGTCAGTTTTCTGACCCGAGTATTTTGTTGAAATGAGGAAATGCTGGCTGTATGTCATTTGGGACACAAATACAGATTCCTTAAAGGAGCCATGAAGAGAAAACAAAAGTTTGTTTTATTCGAAAGATTAGGTGTTTCATAGCACCCCGAGCGCTTTCCTGGAAGCAAATGATGCTTTATTCACTGAGAAATAAGGAAATTTAATCCAAAATTTTAAATCTCCCGCTAAAATTGCACATTCCGTGACGTGAACAATGGCGTCATACGAGCCGGTCCATGAAACAGGTACTTAGTATGTCGACTCCATATACCACCCACACGCGGGAGTCGACCGAGACGGCGGCCATTTTAAAAATACTAGTAAAACCTAGTGCACCCGCAGCCCTAGTCATGGAATCGCCTGATCCGGAGAACAAAACTCTCGCCGAGGAGCTCGGGCTTGCATTTAACAACCTCACACCACTTGAACGCTCAATGCTTCTAAGTGCACGAGCGGCAAGAGTTGTGGGATACGCGGTGGACGGGAAAGCGACCATTCCGCGATGGGCACAACAGACGAACGCCCAGCCGTCGGCACCGCTGCCTCGTCAGCCCCGTCGCGACGGACGAATATAGACTGGTACGTATGTGCCGTATTTTGATTACGGTTAATAATAGTTCAATTTCAGTAGCAGTATCATTTATGCCAGTTGGCCGGTGTCGTGTATGGAAAGCCGTTCGCGCGGCTCTCTGCTTCGACCAGAAAGATACGACCGTCAATGCGCGGTGTTTACGGCATTTTTTTCCCCCAAGGTCAGAGCGCTTTGACGAAGTCGGCGACGAGCGCCAGCATGTCCCAGGAGTGAGCTAACGTAAGGGTCCCTGCCGTAATCACTTCCTCGGAAATGAAGCGAGCACACTCGTACTTCCTTTAGCTCTCTTTCTCCTCGGTTTGCAAAGTTCAGAAAACGTAGCCAGTTGCTTCGCCGAGGTTCGTCGTTGGGCAGCACATGAAAGATCTCCTCACCGGGGATGTCGCACTCCCTCGACGATTTGCCCGTACTACATGGGAATTTCAAAACGTAGCAACGAAATTTCATTGTAAAGTACTCGAACAAACTGAAGTTTTGAGTGGTTGTAAACTGGAAACGAGCTCCTAACAATAGCAGCAAGCCAACACCATTCCGAAACTGCGACGACTGTCACTATCTCGTCGCTGCTTGCTGTTCCTTACTCACCTCGTTTCTATTTTTACCTTTGCTGGTTGGCGATATGACGGCCAACCTCCTGTGAAGGGATTACGATACCAAGCAAGGTCGCGGCTGTGCGTGCTGGGACGGTTCGTTGGCCTCTAAGAGCCTCGAACCCGAAAATTCGTCTGCGCGACGGCGAGATGTCGAGCTCGGCCGGCGGTATAGTTTCGTACGCATTAGCGCACACGCTTGCGTGTTCGTTCGGAACTTCAACCATTTACTCCACCGTTCTTTGTCACAAAAAGAATGTGCAGTATGTTTCACGGGCATTTAGCTCGCTATGCAAACTGTAAGCCCTGCCTAACATGCGTTTGCTTTTGCCGGCCTCCGCCAATCGCAGAGCATTCTCGAGTGACATCATAGGTTCTGTTGCGGAAAATGAGCTGGTGGGTCGCATGGTCATTTCCTTTTTTCCTAATTATGTAGCTTATTTGAGCGAAGTTTGCGTTATAAGTGGTGTCGTTATGGCTCTAATTAGGCAATCTTTCGAATGAACCAAACTTGTGTTTTCTCTTCATGGCTCCTTTAAAGACAGAAGCCTGAGGTGAAGCCTTCTAGCAGGCTTCACCTCAAGCGAGCCGCGAGCCGTGCGAATCATGGCAGGAGTTGTGCGGGTATGTGCGTATGCGCGGTCCTGAAGCGCGGAAAATCGGCGTCGCCTTCGCCTGGCAATGATTTCAGTTATGACTGCAAACGAGCGTTCATCGACATGAACAGCCATCTCGCGTTGCGTTAAATGCTGATTAAGCGGCGGTGCAGTGGTCACGTCACAGCTAAATGAGGTTAAGTGGCGGTATGTATACCTGCATTTTAACCCCCCCCCCCCCAACCCTGTAGTCCAGCCTCCAAATGAGGTATTTTCTGGTTTAATTATGTCACGGGATTACCTTTTCTTTGCATTGCTTTTCTATTTGAGATCGAAACATACAATTCAAATGTATTTTCTTTTTGACCTGTTACACATTGGTGGTACGTTAAAGATCTCTATTCTATGCGGCCGTTTGATGAAGTAAGTCGAGGAGATCATTGACAGCGATTTTCGCATGTAAAAGCATCGCGGTATCGTCCACTCAGTCGAGTAGAGGTAACACATGGAGTGGAGGACGGACTCCGAATACCGCAAAGTATGTCCCTGACCTCGGTACGCTTTCTGCTGAAACGCAGCTCCAGTGTCACCATCCGTTGAGTCTGTCACAATCAGGGTTGCCAGCTCCCCAGAAAGAAAAGTCGCCGGGAAATCGCCAAAAGTAGCCAAAAAAGTCCCCTTCCTAAAGTTAATGTTTGAAAAGGAGCCAGAAAAGTCGCCATTTTTAGCAAGGCGATGCTGGATAGTAGTTGTCGATTACTTTAGCGAAAAAAAAATGCAGGAATTCAAAGAAATAGAAAACCGTATTACAAATTTTAGTCGTTTGCTGTGGTTCGGGATAGCGACAACGGTTGACTACTGACTACAAAAAGCTAAAATGTGCAAGTTTAAGTGAAGCATCCAAAGAATTTGAATGACTTAAAACAGGCGTTCACTGCACCCCACGTTTTACCCCTGTCGTAGCTTCTTTGAAATCAGGTGCCTGTTATGCATCGTCATGCACATTTCCTGCCTCTCTGCAGAATATCTGAAGCTCCTCTAAAGTACTGAAGCATTACCCTTTAAACCGATGGCGTTACGTGAAGGCTTTGACACTATTCATACGACATCAGGTGCACGATGTGAAAAGGCAAGGCAAATTTCGATTTGCGCCGATAAGTAGCGCTGTGCGGTGGTATGTTTGAGTGACCGATTTGTTGGGACCTATTCTAGACTGATAACTGACCGGCCAGGCGTCACCCCTCTGCGCATGCGCTCTGGCACTCTTTGTTTTAAAGAGAATCTATATATCCTTCACTGATGGCGTTCAATGTCGCCCCAAAACGCTCTGCAGGAAAGCCAAGTTCACACAATGTGTTTCCACAAAGGGCACAGCAAGCGCTTCACGAAAAAGAAAACCCTTCCTGTGGCGGGAATCGAACCTGGGTCACTCGCGTTATGAAGCCGGCGTCTATCCGACTGCGCCATTCCGACGCACCAGATTTCGGTCTTTGACTCAGATTGCACAGGAGAAAGCTTTGGGCTAGTTCTGACAACTTCTTGCGTGTGTTTCCTCTTTTCTTTCCTTTCCCCGTCCGGTGTCATGTTCGCTAGAAGTATCAGTTTGTTACTTCGCGTTTTAACCATCTTTTTTTTTTGTTTTTAGACAGGCGCTTTGATTTTCTCTTCGGTCCCTCTCTGTCCACGGATCGACGGCGCAAATGTTTCCCCGGCCGTCGAAGTGAAAGCATACCGCGGCCTCGGAGGTGGTGAAGCAGGTGTCGAGGCGGGCGCCCCACTGGGCGTCGCAGTGCGCCCAGGGCACGTCCACTGAGTGCCAGAGGTAGAGCAGCGTGTAGGCGAGCACCACGTTTCCCAGCAGCGCCGTGAGCGCCGCCTGCAGGCACATGCTGGCGCCCAGGCCCCGGCTGGCCGGGCAGCACTGGAACACGCTGAGCAGCCCGGCGCCCGCGAACTGCCCCAGGCACATCTCCAGGCACAGCAGCGGCTTGGCCAGCAGCACCGTCGACAGCTGCGCGCAAACTAGCATCGTCATCGTCATGTTCCGCTCATCATAGGCTTTTATACTACAGTGGAACCCCAGTGGAACTTTCAAGGGACCGCGAGAAAGCGTCGTATGACCGGGGTGTCGTACGACCGGGGTGCGGGTAAATGCCGGACTAGTAGACGGCCTCACGCGACAAGTGGGCTAAGAACTTATTTAAACTACATATAGGAACAAGAGGGAAATCGGTCGCTGCAATCGCGTGCCGTCGTAAGCGCCGCCATAGTAGCTAGCAACATTCCTCATACACTTGGCTCGGCTATAGCCACATCGCTTCTTCTTGCCCTTGAAGCCAAAATAAATGAAATGAGCGACTTCTTTTGCTTGTTCGTTCATCTTGCATGACACGTCCAAATAACTCCCGAAAATAAACCTCTTGGAGCTCAATTTTTCTCATAATTTAACCATTTTAAGTAACCACCTCCAGTAATATTGTTCTTTTGCAGCCACGGGCAACTTTTGAGTTTTTTGGTGAGCCATGATGCCAGTTCAAGTGGAAGGTTCCTACCCGGTACGAGACGGCACGCTCGCGGATGCGGCGTGGCTTGCCCCGACACTGGCGTCAGATTTCCCTCTTGCATGCATGAGTGTGAAACTACGGTTGCGTGCATGACGACTATGGCCCCTTTTACAAACGTCTATCGAAAACTTATTTGCCCACTGAATTTTAGGATGATAGTCTTGTACAGCTCGTTGAGGAAAAAAGCCGGAGTCCGGCATCCGTAACGGCAACGGCTCCTTCAGAAGCGTTCCGTACCACTAAGCGGTCTATATAGCGAGACCTTAAAGGGACCCTGCAACACTTGTCATCGACTACTAGTAATGTATTTTGGGATAAAATCTATTGTCCCAGAAATCTCCTCCCGCAAGAATTATGAAAATTCGTTCACAATTAACGAAACTACATGCGATGAGAAATCGCGCATAATCGTTCCCTCTCAACTCGACCGCGGGCAACGCGACGAAAGCTGCGCGCTCTCTCCCGGAGAGGGGTGCGGCTCGCGGCGTTCTTTTCGGCGGCCTTCGATATATCAGATGCCGGGTAGTTTTCTCCTTTTCTCCGCAACGCGGAGGGGCCTATTTCCGGTCTGGTGCCACAAAAAAGCAGGCATGGGTGCCTGCTCGCAAGTGCGCGCTCGGGCTCGTAGGGTGTTTTTGAAGCAATAAACGTTTGTAGTCGAGTGGTCCCGTTGAAAGGGAAGTATTGAGCTCATCACTCAAACTCCGCGCGCACTCAAAACACAAAAGAAACGGCAAAACTGTGCGTACAGGTTCAGGCATAGAAGAGGTTCGTACACAGCGATGACGACGACGGAAATGGGAGAATCTACCCGCGAAGTTGACCAGTGACAGCCGATCGGGCAGCCATGGCCTATGTGACGTCCCTCAGGCCATGCATAATGAGGACAATTGAAGAGAGAGCGGTTTGTTTGTCCACGTCTTTCACATCGATTTGCGCGCTCACCGCTTCACGTGCACGTGTAATATTTGGCTCAGGTATTCCTGGCAGTGTAATCTAAACGTTGCACACGTTTACTTGCACTGCTCAAAGAGTGTTGCAGGGTCCCTTTAAACACGGCAGTAGCGAGAGGTGGCTTTTTCGGAAGCGTTCATTGCACGAGGAGTTCACACGGCCGCAGGAACGAGCAGCGCCGCAACGCGTAAGAGACAGATGGAAGCCTTACGAAAGCGTTGAGTCGTGTTGCAAAGCAAACGTTCCCAAGCGGCAAGATTACAAAGCTCTTAGACTACGCCAGGCGGAAGCAATGCGTTTCTGCGCCCAGCTGGACATTCGTGCTCTCGCATTCACCACTCTGGAGGGGTGCTTAGGTGTCCTCGGACTTGTTATTGCTTATTTAATAGATACACCGACTTTTTCTACGTGCCCAGTGCTTCTCGTACCATCCCTTGGCAGGTATTCGGCTATTTATACGCCATCTCACAAGCTAGTAGCAGCAGGCTAAAAGCCGCAAAGCCTGCTGCGGCATATGCTCTGTTCCTTGATTCCATCAGTGAGGCATTGTCGCGCATATTAATGTAATTTAAGATCCACCAGGAGGCCTAAATGTGGGCTGCTTTAAGCTGTGTGGCTTTGCAATTTTTTTACTTCCGTCTAGGGAAGAAGTTCACGCTACTTCACACCTGAGTGTGAAGTACAATAAAATAAAGTATAATAACATACAATAAAATCACAACAAAATAAAGTACAATAGAACAATAAATTTACAAAATTACAATAAAAGTACTATACAATCGTAGTTACCTCATAAGGTAACTACGATTGTATAGTACTTTTATTATAATTTTGTAAATTTATTATTTTAGTGTACTTTATTCTGTTGTGATTTTATTGTATCTTGTTGTACTTTATTTTCGCAACCTCGTTGCGGACTCTGGTTGGTCTAGTTGGTGCTTCAGTATACTGAAGCACCACAACTAGACTTTTCTGCCAACAAGCGAAAACACTAGTTGAGTATGAATCAAAAGCTATAATGAAAACACCGAGCACAACCTCACTGATCGATGTTTTCAAATCGCCGTATAAACAGCATCTCATCGTGGTTCTGGTTTTTGTACATAGCTTGAAAGCCATCCACCACAATTACTGGCTCGTTCAAGCCCTCCTCAGAATTCTGCCCACTTTTCTCGAGCAATTCCTAAAGAATTAAGGTACTTGCCTAATTGATAGAGTGCTTCTGTACAGCAATGGGGTACTTTGGAATCTGTGATAGGCATCCTCGGGATGTCTCGTTACGTGGCACGTTCGTATATTGTAAGGCCACTTCAACCCGGGAGCTCAATCACTTATTTCATCGGCAGGCAGGATAGCGCTACGCCTTCACCTTCTAGATTAAGAAGCCTTCACATTGTTATCAATCGTTCCTAGTTTAGCAAGGACAATTATTAACAGGCCCTAGCGTCAAAACCGACTCACAATATTGGTAATAAGTGGCGCGAAAATTGTTACCAGCCTGACACCGCGAAAAGGCCTTCTCACGTGCGAGTTGTTGATTGCGTGCAAGCCGGACCAGACGCGGGAAACGAGCAATCGACGGTACAAAGACGAGTAATCGAAATTTAAAGAACACCATCCCGCCTCCCTCTCTCCTGTTTGAAATGGCTCCCTTAGAGCAGGAACTGGATCGTCTGCGATGGCCGATCCGGACAGAAACGGCTTCAATAGAGTCTCTTTGAGCGGCACGTAAAGTGGGGGAAGACCGCTTCATCGATTGCATGGTCGAGCAATTGAGCCCCGGTTGTGGATGAATAGGAGGCGTTGTTGATTGGAGCCGTTTAAGGTAGGCGCGTGGGAGTTTATCATTCCCGGGTGGGGTCGCGGCGGTGAGAGATGGCTGAGTAGATGAGGGCCTGGTCGTTAATGAAGACCGGATGTGAGTCATCGCTCTCCCGCACCGTTGCTCCGGCGATTAACGAAGGAGCAGTGTACACGAAGGACCCCAGATGAGACGGAGAGCGAGCTCGCGCTACAGTCTATGGGCTCTTTAAAAATGATTCACACTCAGCCGTGCTCACGTGATTGGAGAGCGAAACTGTTAAAATACCGACAAAAGTGGTGTCACGAAATAAATGACATGTGCGGTTTGAATGGCGATATGGCAATAATTTATTTACGAGCTTGCTGACCGGAGCTGCAGTCCCGGAGACTGCAGAAACAAGGCGCGGTTGTTTGTGGCTTTGTGATTTAATATTCTTCTGAATTTGTTATCCTGATGAAACATGTAAGGACCACAGTTTGGTCCTGGCGGGCAAATATGAGGCCATCCGTTCGACGCCGGATTGGGATGCGGATGAAATGTGGCTTAGGAGCGGCAGCCTCGCGTTATGCGTGTGAAACCTACGACTAATAGTTGTACATGATTAATGCCGCTGCCAGACATACCAGTCAAACATCATGTGTTTCAAGATAGTACCAATAAAACATGCGTGTGAGTGTAAGCCATTTCCAGCAACCATACTCCTCCCGTAGAAGCAACGTTACTATAGTAACGTTGTGTAGAAGGCCATACATCGACAGCAGACAGGATTTCCTTATTGTTTACAAATCCAAGGTAAACTAATTATGACAAGAATATGAAACTCGGCGTAATCATAGCGTCGTCTTAGAGGCCAATGGTACTGTCAATTTTTTCAAGATATCTTCATTAGATTTGGAGCTACAGACATTTCATCGATTGATTGATTTATTTATTGATCTATCGATTAATTTATTGATTGAGTTTCCGGTATATTAATCGACTGGTTGATTGAGTGTTCGAGTAATTGAGTGATTGGTTGATTAATCTATTGAATTATTGATTTATTGATTCAGTGCTCGGTTAATTTATTGGTAGACTGATTGATCGATTGAGTGTTCGATCGATTAATTGATTTATTGATTGATTGATCTATCGATTAATTTATTGGTAGATTGATAGATCGAGTGATTTAATTGGTGGATTGATTGATTGGTCCAGTGATTTAATTGATTGATTGATTGATTGGTTAATTGATTGATTGATTGATTGATTGATTGATTGATTGATTGATTGATTGATTGATTGATTGATTGATTGATTGATTGATTGATTGATTGATTGATCATAATCTTGGGGTTATGACGTCTGTCATCTCACCAAAGAAGCTAATGTATACTATTGTACTACTCTTGATTTTAGAACTGCAATTAGAGACAGCTTCTCATTTTTTCCCGTAACAGGTTGTGACTGTCATGCCCTTGAGGACGCGGGTTCGATTCCCTGCCCCGGCGGCTGCTTTTGTGATGGAGGCGAAAAGCAAGAACGCCCGTGTGTAGGAGACTTCGGCGCACGTCAAAGATCCCCAGGTGTTCAAAATTAATCCGGAGCCCTCCACTAAGGCGCGCCTCATCGCCTGCGCTGCGTCGACGCGTTAAAACCCTACAATCAATCAATCGATCAATCACTGTCATGCCCTTTTTCCCCCTCCTGCTTTTCGTCCACCAGCACTCCAATTTTCTTTTAATTACATCCACAGCCTGGTAGTTCCCTTTCTCCGCGTATCACCTTTAAACCCTAGGGCTTGGGGAAACCCAATACTTCCCTAATGTAGATTGGAATGCGCACATTCTGATACACCCCAGCACAACATGCCCCTGAACGAATACGCCTCAACGCCTGTCATATTTTGTGCTCGTAGCAATTCCATCAAAATAGGAATCAGCCCTAAATTTCTTAACGCGCATGCTCACTACAGTGCTTAGCTTTAAACATACAAACACGCTAGATTCGGCCGAGGATTCAACGCGTAACCTCGAGCACAGCAACGAGGCCCCTAAGCGACACATAAGCCACGACGGAGAAAACCACCTAACAAAACTTTCGTTCCCTTTTACGAAACGCTTAGCGGTACACGCGAAAAGAGAAAGAAGCACTGTCATTCTAAACCCCGCGTCATTAATTCTGTCATTATTTTCCCCCGCACGTAGGCGCTGTGGAGACAATGAAGCGTGCGGCGTTGTGACACAGACTTGCGGCCGCGTGCGACTTGGTGTCCATCGTACACGCAATTAATTGCGTTTCCCGCCCAATTAGCGCGCCAGATAGCATCTCTCCCGCAAAGTTGCTCGCGCGACACGCGTGCTCTGACACGTCGTTAACAGCTCGTAGAGCCCTCTTCTTGCCGCCGCCTCGCATTTGGCTTGGGCCGGCCGGATGTTGCAGCGCCAGCGTGGCCAGGAATTCTTGCGAGCGTCCGTTTGGTAAAACGGGGAAGAAAATTCGTTAGCAAATGCTCCCTCCAAGTGTTGCGCAACACCTCCGGCCATGGCTCCGTATGAGGCAGTCATGCGGGATGCCAGTGGGAGTTCGTGGTTGAGGGATACCAGTGGGTGATGATGGCCCTTGCGACGCGCGTGTGGGGAACGTTCGTGGTTTACGAGTCATCACTTAGGTTTTCGTTTATGTTTGACACCGCTTCGTTGCCCAGCAAACTTGTATAGACCTTTTCAACTTACTATACGCGTGCCACACGAAGACGAAAAATGACATTAAGTGTTTAAGTTAAGATACCGAATGACATTGTTTTGGCGGGCCGTGGTACACGCGAAAATGCAACGGCATTAAATGTTGCCTGCTGCTGATAATGACCAAAAAGAGAAATTCACTCACATTTTGTAAGTTCTTAACGTAAAAAAGACGTCTTAACAAAAGCTAAAAATGATTTTTGTGGAAGAAAACGTTATGAGAAATAGTGTTTTCTAAAAAAATGGTGTGAGCCGTTCCTAAAAGTAGCTACAGAAGCTGCATGCCGTCCCCTGCCAGCGGTAGCCAAATCGGAAAAACTCAAAACGCGTAACAGGGTGTTTTGCCCTTTGCCGCTGTTTTACTGAACATCTTCAGAACTTCGCCACCAAGAGTGCTCAAAAAATCGTATTATTTCGAAGTTAAGCTACGTTTCCGCGTCAACACTCTGGTGCTGAGAATTTTGTTGGTTTCATTTGGTGCTCATCGCGTTCGAGAGTAGGCAGAGTTAAGGTGTTCGTGAAGGTGAACGAGTTGTGCGGAACTCCTTAAACCAAAAATGACATTAGGGCGAATGGCGTTAGATTTTTGCGTGTATCAGCGAATTAATGGCATTAAAACTTAGGCAATACGCACTAAATGTCATTTTTCGTGCACGTGTGGCACGCGTATTACTCGTCCTGGGAGCATAGCTGCGCATGCGCAACAAAGTCCTGAACAATCCAAGATGTTACTGATTTTTTAAGTGATGAGAAATGTCTATAGAAGCCCGTGCGTGAGTGGGAAATTCACGAGTGCGATCGTGGCGTGATGGTGCGTTGCTGCTTCAAAAACTGCGCACGGGTTCCGTTTTCAGTGGAGGACGAGTCGTTTTTTGTGTTTTGCCCGCTAAGAATTTCCCGGCCGCACGCCGATATCGCAGGGTAGGAAGTGATGGGGGAACGTCAGCAACTTTTTCAGTTTTAACAGCGCAGCTGTTTAAGCTTGAGCTTGGTCCGGTGGCGTTAGCCGAAAAAAAAAAGCCAAGCGAGAAAACTGCACCGCCTGTAAAGGGTGCACCACCGCAGATAGTGTGTTATAACAGTGAAGCCGGCTTTCGCACCTGCCCGAATGTGAGCCCAAGTGGCATTGCGTATGCGCACCCCTTACTACACCGTTTTAAAAGTGATAGCCTTCTTTGGGCTATCACTTGCCGCATGCCGCAGCTTGCAAAAAACATGCCGCATCACTTGCCGCATGCCGCATCTTGCAAAAAACATGCCGCACCTTGCACTACTGGTACAATGTTGGAGAAACATTCTTCCCCCCTGGGATCCGCTGTCAGTGTCGGGAACCGACCAGAATGGCATTTACGTAACGTCCGGTTAAACTTGGCATCACCCCTCAACACTTAGCCAGAGCCTAGCAAGGACATTGCGAAACCTAACAAAACTTAGCAATGCCAAGCTAAGCCTAGCAAAACCGGAAGACGTTAGGTTGATTTCCAGCTACGCTGTTTCTCCAGGCTAGCCCCACTGGTGCAAGCTGCGGCGTTGTTTTGCTTTTCGAAAATGAGAGTTACGGTGACCTTAAGAAAAAAAGGGAGAGAAAAAAGGAGAAAAAAAGGGAGAGAAAAAAGGAGAAAAAAAAGGGGAAAGAAAGGGTTTGTTGTTTTTGAATCGTTAAGGAATATGCAATGAATAATCAGAAGCCGCGGGTTTCTCATGCTCTACAAGAGGACAAGACATGTTAAATTTCGCGCTGCTTTTACAAACCCTACAAGAGGTAGACATCCTGTCTACACAGCCACAATCCCGGAGGCGTGAATACCGCCACTCCGCTTCCACATTGTATCTTAGTGTTGATCGAAATGACACCTTCTGCAAACGTGTCTAGCTCGGGCATACCAAAACTCATTTGCCGGCATTGCGTGCCTTTAAAGGTACTCTGCAGCACTTTCAATTAACGCTTTCACTGTATCCTTCACGTCTGGAAGCAATGCGAAAGCTATATAGTCATCGCCAGCACGGAGCGGCACCGTGTTATTTGCTCGTCGAGCAGATACACCTTCCATTTCCGCCTGGATTTTGCTGCTTTCTTTTAAAGTTGCTATCGAAAAGCGTTCATTCCTGCAACTGAAGAAAAGCCGGCTGATAGCCGCTACACCACTGTAATGACTTAATTTCAGTCGTAGAAGCCCCCCAAGACCGGGAAAGAGAAAAACTTTTGAGCAAGTTTTCAAGTTATCTGACGGGCATGTAGCAGTAATTTTTGGCTGAGGTACTTTGCGACCCCCGCTGACGTACCTGCGACCCCCGCTGAAGCTTCGGTACTTAGCGAGTAAGCATTGGAAGTGTTTCTAACTACGTTCTGCAAGCATATAATATTTAGAAATAAGTTGAGAACACTGTAGCAGGGTTTCTTTAAATGCAGACGCAGCACCCTTGCATTTTTTTTTTCTGGAAGTGACGTACTCATCGACCTACTTGCTTCAGATGTTCGTTCGCGTGAACAAGGACGTTGCGGGCTCCAAAACAAGCGAGAAGCTGACAACACGCTACGCCTATTTCGGTTACAATGACACATGCGCGGGTTTTTGCACCAAAACTTTAACCGCATTAAAATAAGGTAAGAGAAACGTATTGGGTCGTAAAGACACGTCGATTTTTGCCCCTGGGCATGTCACCTCCTATGGACCGATGCAAACACCTCGCTTAAACTTGCATCAGTTGTCTACAAAAAGTTCGCATTGCTTGTTTTTATAGGCCCCGTGGCAACGTTCTCTGGTGCGATGCTCATGAACGAATTATTAACATCGGAGCTGTTGTTTCTGGCCGTTATGCGTGCGGCGTCATAAGAAATCCTCGGGTCGAAGTTGCTCCTACTGTTTAAAGCGCACTTAAGCACGCGCCTCCGGAGGAGCACCCGCCAAAACCCCTCCAACACCATGGTTGAAGAGTTTCAAGAATCACTCTATACTTAAGCTGCTCTCACCAGGAAGTGAGAGGTTGTTGTAGTTGCTAATGATGATGATGATATTTTTGGTGCATGCGTAATGCAGCAGAGCATGCATCAAATGCTGTGACAGAGTTTACTCGAATGTCCGGTTTACCAAACCCCCGCCAACACCGTGGCTGAAGAGTTTCACAGCTTTAAGCTGTTCTCAGCAGGAAGGGAAAGGTTGTAGTCGATAATGATGGTGATGATGCTTTGTCGTGCATGCATAGTGGAGAAGGGCATGTATCAAATGCTGTGGCAGAATATACTCCAATGTCCCGCTAACCAAACCTCTGCAACATCATGGTTGAGTTTCACAGGTCACTGTATACGTAAGCTGCTCTCCCCACGAAGGGAAGGGTTGTTGTAGATGCTAATGATGATTATGATGTTTTGTGGCACATTCATCGTGGAGCAGAGCATATATCAAATCCTGCACAGAATTTGCTCCTAAATCCCGCTAACCCAGGCCTCCACTATGGTGGTCACGTTCCAGAGGCTGCCGTGGAGTAAGAGCTGCTCTCACCAGGAATGGGAGCAGGAAGGATCCACCTCCGCCCTCGTAGATTACTTTGGGCAGCCTCCACAGGTTTCCGACGCCCATGGTGACGCCGAGGCAGCAGAGGAGCAGCTCCGCCTTGCGCTCCCAGCGGGCACGGTCTTCAGACATGGCGATAGCCTCCGGGCTGGCCGCCCTTCGGGGTGCACCGTGTTACGGCTTGCGCACCGATGCACACTGCTCCACCTGCGTTCGTTTGAGACTTCTTTCTTGCCTATGCCATCGTCAAAAGGTTTTCGTTTCATCGTCCGGGTGTAAGGGTACAAGCCAGCTCCTTCAGCAATCAGGCGTGCCAGCGGGAACTGGCGCGGACACCAGACTAATGGAATGAGAGTTTCACACAAAGCTCTGGGGGAAAAATCTCTCCTGCACTTCACACATTTCTATGTGGTGCTGAAACTGAGGAAAAATACTAACGAAAAATGCGGGAATTCAGCCAAGTATACTGTCCAGTGTACATTAGCTGGACAAGGTGGCCAATTTCTCAGGATTGGCAGTGTCGTTCCCGATGCTTGCAGGACGTGTTTTTAATTAGAAAGCTACCAATAACGAACATGTTCTTTCGATCAGTATAATTGCGACACGCCGTAAGGCAGGCAACTATGAAATCCTTAGACTCACCCAAGATAACGCACCGAGAAACGGAGTTGAGACGGCTCACTGTGGGCTGACCTACGGTGGACTCCGATCGCTGAACGTGTGGAGGGCTTTCCAATCGCAACGGAGCTCTAGTCCAGCGTCGCAACGTTGCCGGCAGTCCCTCACGTCGGTGCCGTGCTTAGAAAAGTTCTCCCCCGCAGTGACGGGTTTAGACACAAGTTGAACCAAGAACGCAGCGTACGCGTCCCTGCCCTCTGCACTTATAAATTCGCCGACGTGTCGCGCTTTCTAGCGTCCGGTTACGCTGTTCCTGAGGTACCAGTAGGGGATTCACGAGCCTTGGACTGCTGCTGTAACTGGGGATCCCCGTTCCAGCAATTCCTCGCGCTGTGCTGGCTCGTGGTTCGTGGCTGCTATCTGATGGTGATGATGATGATGGCTTCGAGAACGACCCTTAAATCCTTCTCTTTCGTTCTTTGATCAAGTCACCCGACGACGACGACGACAGTGGTGATTATGATGGCGATGACAAGGAAAATAAGAAGAATCTGATGATGTTGGTGATGGGGGTGACGATGATAATGATGGTGAAGTCACCCACGGCCTATTAGATACAAGTCCTGCTCTTCCGGCGCAATGTGTAATGTTAACTAAACGTGGTCATATGATGCACCGCGTATCCAAATCGACCTAAATGATGCCGAACCACCCTTAACAACGGAAATAACGCGCAGAATAGAATTTAGAAATTGTTTTTACAATGAAAAAATCGCAAAAAAATGGGTTGGGGCTCCAACCCACGCCGCCACCGTTAGAACCCAGAATTCTACCTCGAGGCTACAAAGGCCGAACGTCGGGATCCCTTTACCAGTCGCTCGAAAGAGTAGTGCGAGTGCTCACAAAGAACCAGTGGACGTAGCCAGCTTATACAGGAAGTTTCTGACTTGTACACAGAGGGGAACGGAACCCCACATCCCATATACCTTGTGTGTGTGTGTGTGTGTGTGTGTGTGTGTGTGTGTGTGTGTGTGTGTGTGTGTGTGTGTGTGTGTGTGTGTGTGTGTCTGCGTGTGCGTGTGCGTGTGCGTGTGTGTGTGAGAGAGAGAGAGAGGGAGAGAGAGAGAGAGAGAGAGAGAGAGAGAGAGAGAGAGAGAGAGAGAGAGAGAGAGAGAGAGAGAGAGAGAGAGAGAAGGCATTTAATGGTAAAGGCGAGGTTTGCCATAGAAAAAAACATCAAAGTCTACGTATTCAAAAATATGAGGTGACGCGCACAAATTTTCGAACACATTCACAGAATTTAGCAACAAAGTTAGTCCCAACACTTCGTCCAAGCAGGCGCTCCGCAAGAACGCAAACACAGCTTTGGTCGCCCGCAAGGCTTGACGTAAGTCCGACCGAGGGTCCAACTAAAACTGGCTACATTTGAAGGCCTAAGTCGTCCGGCATACACAGAGACGTACGTTCGGGCAGTCTGCTTGGCACTGGGAACTTTGAGCATGTGCAGGTGACATGTTCGATATCTTCTCCTACGTCACATGTCGAACAAAGTGCATGAAGAGTCCTGCTTAGTTTTGAAGAGGAAATGCCCTGTGTATGCCACGTTCCGACGCAGTCGATGTCATGATTAGCTATATATTCTGATTTCCAGTGTAAATTTGTCTCTAAGCAGTGTGATTAATTCTTTCTGGTGTACGAAACAGATAAACTAACTCTCAACCTTAGTTCAAAAAATGAACTCGACAGCTTTTCGAGCGCGTGGGTGCGAACGGCACAGGTGTCGCGGGCCTCAGCTAAGTTCTTTAGCGAATCAATTATTAGGTGCAGAGCACTTTAGGGGCTCGCCTTGTCGTCTTAGCCCGCTGTAACGCTCCATGTCAAGCGACAGCCGGAATCAGGCTGCGCAGAGAGATAACGGACCCAAGTAGAGACCGGCGTACCGTCATGGGGCTTCGAAAATCAAACGGTTTAAGTAGTCACAAGCGTTCTAAACTTGTAAACCGCTGGCACTTGTAATACATCGCCCCGTTGTTTAGCTCAAGGAATACTACAGGTACATTTGAGGCAAAATATACGTAATTAACCAACAGCGCCCGCGTTCATTGAGTTATAAACGCTCGTTGGGTTGGTTATTACGATAGTAAGCGAAAAAATTGGCCGCGTATCTGCTCCTTTCGTTGCAAATGTCGTCAAAAGACGATAGTCTTTGTAGGCATTTGCCAAGGAAATGCCCCCCTTTGCTTTCCCGCTTACCTCTTATGCTGTTCCTGTACCGTCGCACTCATTTCAAGGTAAACACACTAAAGGTTTGTGCAAGGCGATTTGAATTTACCGCGTTCCACTGCTACAGGTCGGGTTCCCCAATGCCAGCGCTGCAGTACGGCGGAAACGCGCGTGAATGGAGGCGGCCGGAAGGTTTATAGAACCGCGTCGCGGTGCTCCACGTGCGTTCCAAGCAGAACGTGGAACCTAGCTAGTGGAACCTTTCGTTGCTGTTGCCGCGTGATTTTTCATATGCCACCAGGAGGCGGCGGTTTCCTTCAGTAGATGTATAATATCATTTGCTATCGAAAAACCAAGCATCCATGAATTTTTTAATAAAGGGAAACTGTAAATATCCCTTGTGTACTAATTTCCTGTCTTATATTTGCGTAACGTCTTGTTCTTGTTCAACAAAGTTGACAAGAATGAACATATAAACCGGGCTTAGACGTTTACATGTGGCTGTGAGTATATAAGACTATTGCGCAATATCAATTTTACTTTGGCCGGCCGGGTGGCTGAATCGAGTCACAAACAGACAGACGGACAGACAGACAGACCTACATACAGACCAAAATTTCTGGGTTTAAGTAGCCCAAGACTATCGTCTTTAAAAAAGTGGCATTGAAACACCGGTACGTGTGAGAGGAAAATCAAGCCTAGTTAGAACGGAACTCCCGCTGGCGCTGTTTCATGGAGGGGGCGCGCGAGCACTGCGAAGGCGGGAAATTTTAATTGCATTGGGTGGTAGCAGTGAGCGATTAGCGCCACTACAGCTCATTATGCCGAATCACTTCTCTGCACTTCCGACAGCTTTCGCGTTGAGTGGAACGGCGTTAATTTTTTTTCCTATTCATATTACAACAACAACAGTAACAACAGGAAATAATTTGGCATCATCTGTTTCGCACACCCACGTGTCCGCCGTGGAGTGTCACGCCTGTTGCATGCAAAATGTCATTCCACTGTGTTCAAACACCTTTATTATTGCCTTTTCACTGAGCCCCTTCCCGCCTCCCCTATACCATCGCCACCCGCACCACACCTACCTATTACCTGTTTGTTTACTGCCAACACTACTGCATCCACTCTGTTGCGCAATGTATATTTCCCCCAACATTGATACACGGCTCCATATGGTTGACAGCCGCGGATATACGAGCGCCTCGTTTGCATTCAAGCCTGCCCTTGGTGTCCAGATGACCGATCGAGATAACGGTACGTCTCAGTCCATACAGGCCCGCGCAGGCAGCGAAGCGGTAAGCGGTGAAGGTCGCGGCATGCATAAGTAACACGGTGACGTGCAACTGCTTTTGATAAGCCGATCGATTGCGCCGTTTTCGTCCTGGACGGTGAGCTCGCGTGGTTGTGACCGCGGACAAGGGAATGCACTGCCCCCGGCCTTGCCGCGGCTCCGCTTCGCGTGCACCTTGACACGGAAGGGTTGTAAATTGGAGTAATAAAGCTCAGTGATTATGAGCTTACGCAGTAAGGCCAACAGTTCCCCGTGCTTAGGTGTAAGTATATTCAAATCGGCTGTTTGTCTTCGCGCGGCAGCATTCCCGGAAGCGCTTTATTTATTCGCCAGTTTGACCCCGTTTTTCTTTCCAATCAAATGGGAGTAAGTATTTGTGAAGGCGACTCCAAGCCAGAGACGGCAAAGAACGGTCGCATCAGTCCGTGGGACACCAAATGGAAGAGGACGGTGAAGATGCGGGTCCAGGGCATGAATACAAGAGCTCGTGAACTCTTGGGTAGCCCACTTGGATAGCGTGGTCTCCCGGGCAAGTTTGCCAAGAATCCCAGGGGCGTCCGTCCAGCTTCCATTTTATCAGTTGGCTGAGTAGCGGCCCCACAATTGGCGCAGTCGACAGGAAGATGTAACTGCGCATGCGCAATACAGCCCAGAACATGTTCTGTCTTTATTAAAGATTAACGGATGAAGAGGCTTATGCATCCTAATAATTATTTCCCAGACTGAGTGTTAGTTGCTACCCGTGCTTCAAACGGGGCAACGTTTGGTAATTCCCTTTCCTTGATCACCCTTTCTTTCTCGGTATTCTTACACAACGCACGGGTGGCGCTTCTTAGGTCTCGCTCCCGCTCTCTTTCTATCAGCGCATGTCTCCCTTCCGTCTTTCTCGCTCACATGTCTGCCGAGGCGAAATGCGCATGCGCGCGACGTTTTAATTTGATTTTTTTATCATAGACTAGCTCCGTGAACTTCAGTCTATCCGCACGCACGCACGGCAAGATGCACGATCATTGTCATAGTCGTCATGACTCGTTCCGCGTGCTAACGCGGAGTGGTACCCTTCTCCCGTTGCATGCACATGAGATGAAAATGCAGATGAATAAAACGACACACCATTGTTTTAATCGACCAGATTTAGGGGGAAATCCCCAAGGTGGAGTAAGTTTCTGCAAAGGAAAGTTTGACATCCACCTAAATGCAGCCATACGGCTACAAAGGAAAGCTATACAGCTTTCTCGGAAACTTTGCAGTTGAAGAAAAAGTCGTCCTGGTCCAGGATTCGAACCCGGGACCACTGCTTAACCGGAGCAGTCGCTCTACCAACTGAGCTAACCAGGATCCTGGATCCTGGACCAGGGCGAATTTTTCTTCAACTGCGAAGTTTCCGAGAAAGCTGTATAGCTTTCCTTTGTAGCCGTATGGCTGCATTTAGGTGGATGTCAAACTTAACATTGTTTTGTTTTGTTTTGTTTTGTTTTCTCGACGAGCGGAATCAAAATACCCTTCCCCGAGAAGAAACGGTGCGTCGTAAGCCCGTTACGTAAGTGAAGAGCATGTTGACGAGGAGGTCCGTCAGTTGGCACATGCGCGAGTGCACCTATCAACAGCCATCACATGTGGATCCTCTGCAGAGAGGAGGTAAATCCGGAAATTTGTAACGCGTATGGCTGCGCACGTGAAAGCTTCCCGTTGTGTTCTTTAAAGGGTGCTTTAAGACAAAATACATGTTTGGGACATTAAAAAGTTTCATTTGCACCTCCAAAGATTATACCAATTTTATGGCGAACTTCAAACAAGTAGTTTGGACAGTAAGGACAACAGATGAAGCAGCGGCGACCCCCCAGTGGCGCCAAGAAACTGGGCGATTGTAGTGGAGTCTGTACGTAGTTCTGTTCGAACGTGTCACTCAAATACTAAGGCTATGCTCAGACTACCGACGCAAAGCCATACCGTGATCTATGGACGTAAAAAAACGGCGTGTGACGCAGTTCGGTTGGCTGAGACGTGAAAAGTACGCCATTCTTTAAAGGGACCCTGCAACACTTTCGATAGACGCTATCACTCTTTCCTTCGCGTCTGGAAGCACTGCGAAAGCTACAGTTATTGCCAGCACGGAGCGGCACTGCGTGATTTGCTCGTCGCACCAGATGCGCCTTCCGTTTCTGCTTTGTTTTTGTGGCTTTATTTTTAAAGTTGCTATCGAAAGCGTTGATTTCTGCAACTGAAGGAAAACCGGCCAACAGCCGCTATATGGCCTCAGTGCGTAATTCGGGCCGTCGAAGAACGTCAAGACCTGAAAAGAGAGAAAAACATTTTGAGCGAGTTTCCAAGTTATCTTATGGCCATAGAGCAGTAATTCTTGGCTGAGGTACTTTGCGACCCTTAATCTAAATACTGGGTGTGTTGGGTAAATTCGTTCCGCAAGCATTTAAGATTTCACAAATAGTTGAAAAAAGTGTTGCTGGGTCCCTTTAAAGTTATTACGACAGTTGCGGCAACAGTCTGAACCTGGCCTAACTCCTAGTTAACACAATGATATCTGTTTTAGTAGTGCTAACCATATTTCTTCACTGTAGCGCGAACTTTGAAAGTGTGCCAATGTTTGTTGCTTTTTTTTTCGGTTATAGACGCGTCGTTCGTGGCTGGAATGACTCTGAGTGAGTTAACAATGGCTAATTCTTTCAAACCGAACAGATTTATATTTTGTCTGTATTGCCCCTTTAAGGACAACGCTAGGGTTTCATAAAACCGCGGCCATACGTTACGTGGCCCCCACTACCATAGCGACGTTGGCGTGGTCGCCAAGCCCGGTCCGACGTCGCTCCCCGCAGCGACCTTGTCTCTCTCTCTCTCTCTCTCCCTCGATGCGTTACGCTTTTAGTTCCGTTAAAGGCCGAATCGGGTTGCGTGGCTCGTATATACGTCCGCCCGCGTGTGTGTGTGTGGGAGGCTGCGCGTACGTCGAAGGAGGCGGCGAGGCCCTTATTACGCAACCGCCTCATCCTCCTCATCCTCTTCTTCATCATTTGCCTCCGGGGCGGACGCCGGAGAGAGCAGCGAGCGTGCGACAGCCAGCCGGCCTTTATGAGAAGCCGCCTATCTAGATGAGTGCTCCTTCACTAACGCGCGTATGCCGGAACTCCTCTCGGAGACACTTCTCGGTGCGGCGAGTTCCGCGTTCGGTTTTTTGGCGACGGAGCCAAGGAGGAGCTGATAGCGCCAATCAAGATATTTCCCTTGCGGCCTCGTCATAGGCGTGTACATATTATTTCGCAACACGGAAATGCCGGGGATCAAAACAACCAAGGTCCCCCCTCCGTGTGTTGCGACAAGTCGCAACAAACCCGGAAAAAATATATACGCACCCGCTCGGAAACATCGTTAGGACGTGTGCTTTGCGCTTCAATAAAGGGTTACAACAGATCAAAAACGCCGTCTCGGCATATTCACCCCCCACTTACCATTAGCAACCATCAACATGCGGTAACCACTAACAACCTCGCTGGCTCTGACGCCACTGGCACGCGCTGACGGTGACACCTAGCAACACAGCGACGGGCACGTGGTTATGCGTTCAAACGAGTACGCTGCTCGTCGC
The DNA here is from genome assembly GCF_048455015.1 of Haemaphysalis longicornis. Classification (NCBI taxonomy): domain Eukaryota; kingdom Metazoa; phylum Arthropoda; class Arachnida; order Ixodida; family Ixodidae; genus Haemaphysalis; species Haemaphysalis longicornis. The sequence continues at coordinate 80,637,393 of NW_027526204.1, read as the reverse complement.
CAGGCAGTGGCCGTAACGCTCCGTGCCTCCACGCCTAATCCATGTACTCGGACACCAGCCCGCCTCTGATGTATGCATATGCTTCTACGGCGCATTTACAGAAAGTAATTAAACGTATGACGGCTGTGCTTCCTCACATTGCGAATGTTTAGTGCCTTTTAGGTAGCGTAATTCGAAGGCAGCCGCATACCGGTGCATCATTCCGTCCCCACACAACATACGCAGACGTTCTGGCCACCGCACTTTATTTACGCTATAATATGACGTGCGTAAAACATGCGTTCTAATCATTCCAGTTAACAGTGTAATTAAGAGTTCTCCTTCATCGAGTGCATAAACGACAATGGCCGCAATGCGCGAAGTGGAAGCTAAGTGATCTACTGCAGGAAACGTGGCTGCGAACGAGTACGCTGACTGCACATGACCCCCCCCCCCCCATCCCCCCCCCCCGTCCTTCCACTCGCGCTGTATCCGAAAACTATTTCGATGAGTGGACATGCACGCACGCACGCAAACACACACACACGCGCACACACACGCACCTCCCCACCAAATGCACCCCTCCCCCACACACAAGCACACACACGCACACGCACATGCACACGAAAACGAACACGAACACTCGCTCACGCGCATTTTAAGTGCGAATGCACTTCTTAAGCGACCCTGAACCTGCGTCCACCGGCGATGTCCGCGCACGTGGAGATGGGCGCGCGCTGCCTGGCCGCTGACATGGCACATACCCACGTGGGGGATTGGCCAGGAATCTCCTCGTCTTCCTTGGCAACGGGGGGAGATGGGCGCGCGCTGCCTGGCCGCTGACATGGCACATACCCACGTGGGGGATTGGCCAGGAATCGGGCGTGAGAAGGGCTAATGCACCCGCTTAAAGGAGTACTGACACGAAATTTCAAAGCTGAGATCCGCTCTAGCAATCAAGTACAACGACAACACAAATAGGTGTCTGTGAATAAATGCATCTTTCTTTCTTTGTAGTTGTGTGTGTGTGTGTGATCTCTCTTTCGCGAACATTACCGAACCGCGCAAATTCAACTCGTGCATTCGCACTTTCACATTCTTCCCCTCGGGGAAATGTGGGGAATTTTTTTAATCGCATTTCCCCAACAAAGTCTGCCGCTTTGCAAAACCCACGAGAGGGATGAAAACGGAAGAGGAGCGAAGTGTATACCGCAGTCGTGCCGGAACATGTATAGACCAGTTTATTTTCTTGGTCGTGGGAGCTTCCATTTTATTAGTGGGTTGTACTTGCAGCCCTACAATTGGCGCACTCGTCAGGAAGATACAACTGAGCATGCGCAACACAGCCCGGAACATGCTCTGATCTTATTAAAGATTAACGGATGAAAAGGTTTAAACGCTCTTGTCAAACGCGGCTCAGTGGTGACCAGCAGACGTACAGTGTTAGTGTTAGGTCGGGTTCAGATTGTTGCCGCAACTGTCGTAATAACTTTAAAGAATGACGTCAGTTCACGTCTCAGCCAACCGAACTGCGTGACATGCCATTTTTTTTACGCCCATAGAATAGATCACGATATGGCTTTTGCTTACGCTATGTTCAGACTACCGATGCAAAAGCCATATCGTGATCTATGGACGTTAAAAAACGGCGTGTCACGCAGTTCGGTTGGCTGAGACATGAAATGACGTCATTCTTTAAAGATATTACGACAGTTGCGGCAACGGTCTGAACACGGCCTAAGGCTCGCGATAGCACAAAATATGCGTACAAATGGAAATGAATGATGTTATAGATTGGTTATATGAGCGAAAGTGAGTACCATATTCTTCAGCTTCACGAGCTGTTTTGGGGCGTATTGATATCGTAATTCATGTCGTTTCGATCATTTTTTAGCGTGGAGATCCCAATGCAACCATTCGATCACCGTCATCACTTAAAATTCCTTCCAGGTTAAAACAAGGCTTTTATATTGGCATCAGTAATGCCATCAGGCTATGTTTCTTTCTTCCTTTTTTTCTGGGGTGGGGGGGGGGGGGGGGGATACAACACGTAATACCATACCTACTTTCGAAGCGCCGCACCAAGAAGGTGAACCTTTCAAATTTCGGCTGTGGCAGCCCAATGTTCCTCGCTCCCACCATTAGTTTGAAAAAACCGCGCTAAACTTGCTCGTCAAAAATTGCTGTATCAATTAGTTCACGAACAGCTGTACATAGACAGTTCAAAGTATATGTCATACATAGAAGCAAGGCTAACACGACAAAAGCATTCACTGATACTGAATGAATATCAGTGTCGGACTGATGGTCTTAAATATTCTTTTTGCCTCAAGCAATTAGAGAGCGGAATAATTTGCACATGAGTATAACAAACAGTCGGTCATTGGATACCTTTTCATCCCTGCTCGAACGAATGTTATTTATCGTCATTGGAATGGCGAACTGAGTTATTTGTACGCTGTTTGAAGTGTTCACTATTCTTCTTTCAGTACTACATGGTATTGATATGCTATGGTACTGATGCAGTTATAGTTGCTATGGTATTGATGTAGTCATAAAATGTATTGCTGTCAGTTTTGTCTCACTCGTTAATGTAATATTTCACGTGTGACGTGAGTGCCTCGTGTATACATCTTGTCATTTCACAATGTGGTGCCCTCCCTGCAATAATCCCTGATTGGGATTGCAGTACATGTAAATAAAAAAATAATAAATTTTTTCTCGTAAGTCTCCCTCGTTCTGGCCGATTCCCCCGAGTACCTACGCGCTCATCTCGTTCTTGACGCCACACCGAAACCCATGGAAAAGCCGATTAAACGGACGGACTTCTGCGGTTTATTCGTGAGGCCGCCCGGCCACCTAACGTCCCGGCCCATGCTTGCCAGCCACCAGATGTCGATGATTAGAGGACAAGAGGATTAATGGCAGTACACAACACGCGTGCCCGCAAACACGCACCGCACCTCCCGAAATCTGCGTTCCAGGGGTCGTCCCAGAACTAAGTTTCCCCGGCGAAGAAGGATTACCGATGGATCCAGGTGCGGTCCGAATTAATTCTCAGGTTCTTACAACAGTCCTCCCTCTGCCCCTCTCAATCGCCCTCATCGACAATTTTTACAGCGCCGTTCACGAACGGCTTGTGGCTTTACGTATACGGCCGAGTTATTCGCTGCACAGCGGTCCACTTCGTATCCCTGCTTTTTTTTTTTTTTTTTGAGTCTCCTAATTCGTGTGGAACCGCTGCAGTCGAGAAAAAAGATACCACCTGTGGTGAGAATCTGAGCGGAATTTGACAGTCGCCACAGTTATACGGCCGCTCTTATCAAACTTGTACGCGTCGCGCGCGCTTCAGGCAACACCCCAGAGTCGACAGAAGGCCCCTGCCTTCTCTTGCTCTGCTGTATAAACAGCGACGTTTCTTCAATCACTCCGATCACAAATGACTGAGCTAAACAGGCGGTGTTATTTCTTCCGGCGACTACGAAGCGCCCGGTCGGTCAACTTATGGTGCGACTTTGTTTTAGTTACGTCGCACCCGGCATTCTTATCGGAGGGGTGTTGGTGTCCCAACCGCGTAGGTTTAATCGCCGCTACACGAATTTCGCGCCAAGCGCAGAACTGCACCAACAGCTGCTGGCTTCTTAGCTCCGTGCTGCCTTCGCGTTATCTATTATCCGTGTCGCATAGTCCTTTTTTTTTTTTTTTCCTTTAGCGTTTTCCGACCGTCATTATTCGTTTCCAGCCTCCTCGAAACTAACCTGCCATTCATACACGTGCCGCGGTCGGGGCGTCACTGACCTGGGCACGGCGAGAACAGGTCGTTTCGCCGAGAATAACCTAGATAGCGTGTTATGTCGAGATGGTTGATTAACTCTACGGGGCAGAGAGTATACGCGAGGACACGAGCGCTTTCATTTAACCTTTTAAACGTTTCATACTACGTTCGCACGGGTAAAAAATGTCCGCAATCAGAGTGAAACGGGTAGAAAAGGTAGGGAAGAAGTCAGGCTTTAATTGGAGGCTCAGGTGTCTTTGTTCTTTCTTTTCGCGAGCGCGCATTTCAGCGACATGCGTGTGCTATATGTTCGCTTTCTTTTATTTATTTTTTTCGCATACAGTTGTGTTCCAGATATATGTACGCAGCCTGGTATTTAAAAAAAACGGTATGGCTGCGCAAATTCATTGTACTTGTGAATTGAGTTCTACGCAATGAACCCACGAAACAACGCGGAGATTAATCAGACAATCACAAGAAATGAGCTGGGTAAAACGAGCATGGAAGACAACGATAACAGAAAAACAAAATAATGGTCCATGTGTTTTTCGGACGAATGGGTAAGAAGAAGAAACGAAACGGTATAGTTAGGGATGCATCATACAGGCGGCGCTCACACACGCACGCACACACAGAACCTGTCTGTCTGTCTACTACAATCTGCTCGTAACTAACCTAAAGAGCTCTTCTGAAGCGCTATCATAATCCCGCCTCACTTTTCGTTAAAAGACATATCAGTGTTGGCCCCGAGGGAAGCGACAAAGGTCGATATTGATGACGTGCCATTCTTCTCTACTGCCTAATCTAATCTCTCTCTTCAGAATCTGGCGACGACACTGACCTTATGACCATCATGTCATTCGCGTCTGTGGAGATTGTGTCTGTGTTGTGGTGATAACAACGACCCGGCATGACGTGCACACGTACACCTCGGAAGAGGCAAATACACTAACCAGGGCGTTTACTGAATGCGGTCGCAACGTTTCGGAGCCTCCTCAGCTCCTTCATCAGGGGTGACTGTATGACAAGAAGCAGCAGTTATATAAGGTCTCTTCTTTTCTTTTTTTTTACTCGCATCTTTCCAGTGCGCATCGGAGGCCGTGGGCGTAGATAGTGGGAATAGCTCCGAGGGATCTATTCAGGCCTTCCCGGTTCCCTATAGTATGTGGTAGGACTCAAGGAGTATTCTTTCTGAGTAATTGGTTTCGGTGCCAATCACCTGCGCGCTGTCCAAGTCAATCCTGAGGTCATATGAAGGAGCCCAGTAGGCTCCGAAACGTTTGGATGCCTTTCAATAAACGCCCTTGGTTGGTGTAGGTGCGTCTTCATCAAGTTTAACTCAGCCAGGCAGAGTTCTGTCGAACATCTTCACATACACGTACACCTGTATGCGCAAATTTGATCTTGGAGTCAAGCATATGAGCGTTGTCTTTGTCTTGAGTGGGGCAAACCCATTGTACTGTGGGTTGAGAGGGAGAGGGCAAGGGGAAGTCACAATTGTGCTGGTTTGGCTTAGAAGAGGAGTGGAGGGGGGGGGGGGGCAAGTGCCTTATTTCCACCCCCCTGCCGACGCCCATGGACATACGGAACATTCTACGATGAAAAACGACTTGCAGGAGAGCGGAAAAGGAGCCGTCTAGCTGTCATCGTATTTTCAACGGCCTGTCCTGTCGTCGCTTCACGTTCGTAGGCAGTTCGAATTCAGCTAGTTTCGAAGGGATATTAAGCGTCAGTGTCTGTCTTGTTGAGCAGTCCACATACGCAAACGTTAGTTTTTGTGGAGTGGAACGTCTTAAGGGTGCGAACGCAAGTAACCATGCAGACCTACGTCACTACGGGCCAAGGCGTCGTCACAAAAATGAACCTGCGCCGGAATCGGCAGCGGGTGGCACTGGTAAAAAACGTTTCTCACAGCAGCCAAAGTAAAATAAAAGACAAAATTCGGGAGGCTGTTTCCCATTCCAGAAGGCCCCGGACTAGCCCCACTAGTCACCCCGCTCCCCCCACTGCCGTGGGTAAGGGGAACGTAGAGGATGTGGGTGCGGGTTACTATAGAAGGTGATGATGACGATGATTAGTGGCTCTCCCTTTGAATCGGGACGCCGGTTGTAAGCAACCGACTTGCCTGTTTTATTCCCCCTACTTGCCATACTCTTAGCCAACCTAACAAATTTGCCTCCCTCCGAGCTCCCCCACCCCTGTTTTAAGCCCCCATCGCTCACGCTCTCCTTTTAGGGGCGAAGCTCCTTAAATCATGGGTCTGTCCATCCCTTGCGTCTCGTGGTACGTGACCGCCGCATGCTTTCGGAGATGTCGCAAAGTGGGCCGCGTTGCACGCGCAAGAACCGGCTGCAACCGGCAGCGCAAACTCGGCACCGGGAGCGCGAGCTTGTCTGTGTTCGCCAACGGAGGCGCGAGCGCACGTGCACTGCGAGGGGGAGATCACGCAAGAGATCACGCCACGAACGCAGGCAGTCGTTCTCGGAGATCGAACGAGACGCAAGGACCTTTGCTCGTTTCCTCTCGTCTTGTTCGGGCACAAGTCCGCCCTAAATAAAAGTTCTTTCTTTACCGTTGTGTCCCATCCTACGTGACAAATTGTGGTGGAGGTGCGGGGTAGTCCTCGATGGCGCGGGGTCTTTCACCAGGTCTGGGCCTGGGAGCATTGACTCCGAAAATAAAAGTTGATTTGTACAATGTACGGACACAGTCTTACGTCTTTCTTAATGATGTAATGGGCGAACTTTCACAGGAGAGTTACGGTTACCGATGATCTCCCCCTCTCGAGCTTCGCCCCACTTATCATCATTCATTCCGTGGATATGGCGTGATTTTTTTTTCTTCCCCCTTCTGTTCTAAGTTCCCATTCGTATGATTACTCCGCCTGCGTACCGATCTCTTCCCTACTTTTCCTCCTCCACCACTCCAGCCGCCTCTTCATCACCTCTATGGCCCTGAAGTTGCGGCTCACCCCCACCCCAAATCCCAAAGCCTCCACCAACGTCGTTTCCCCTGTTACGATTGGGCCCACCGTCGGGCTTTCTTTCAACACTCCTCGGCTGTGCGGCGAGGCCACTACGTGCGCCTTTCAGACAAGCCCCACCGTGTCGGTGACTCATACTTTCACGTCCAGTAGACGCGCCCCAAGGACACAGAGGCCCCGCGATCGCAGCGGAGTCCTCCTCTCTCCATCTCTCGGGCTCAGCGTGCGCCGCTGCTACCGACTGCTCACGAGCTCTGGAAAGAGTGTGGTGTGTGTCTGTGACGTCGTGGCGTGTGCACAATCTAGAGGGAACGCTGTTTTGACCGTTGACGCTTTTGGGTATAAATACGAGCCTTTTAAGCGCTATACCCCATTCCTGTTTGAGCAATGAGTCATTGCTGTCACTCTGCTCGAGTCCTGTACTGTGTGGGGATCCTAGCGCCCGAGCCATTGCGCGATCACTGGGTTTGTGCCATCGCGCGGCGCTTTTCCCCTCTCTCCTCCGAAATTCCGGCTCGTCTTGGCGCCTCTGTGTAGAGCCGAGCCGTCTCTCAAACTCTTGCGTGAGGTGAAGCCTGCAGAGACCGTTGCGGCGATAAAACACTGTCACGCAGCGGGCGCTCCGCCCTGGTAGCGGAGCTAACCTCACCTCATTGGTCCGTTTGAACGAGGCCCGAACCCGACTCTCGCTTGGACGCGAACGCGCGCCCTGCGCGGGGGTCCGTTCGGGGAGACGCTTCCAGGATGCCGAAGGCGTTGGCCGAAGGTATGTGACGCTTTCTTTACCAGCCGGCTGCCACTCTGTGGCGCCGGCGAAAGCCCACCAGCCCTTCCGGCTGCGGCCCGTGCCTAAGGCTGCTCCTGTTGTCCCTACGCTTGCATATAGTAAGGCCGTACCTACCACTCGACGAACACGCCGTGCGGTACGCGCCTGTGAGCGAATGGGCCCCGTCTCCCTCGCTGCTGCGAGCCGATCCGGCCAGCACGGCGATGCGCGCGCGCACAACGTGCGAGCACCCCGGAATTTGCCCTGACAGAAGAGCCCACTGGCTCTGCGCCGACGAAACGTGCGCACTTGCGCGTGGCGCCCCATCGCCCCTTTCACCTAACGGGAAGTACGTACCTGTACTGTAAATTGTGTAATTGGGACTGTAAAATATGTGACTAGAATGTTAGTATAAAATAAACGTCTTCCCTCCGTACCCTGGGCATATTCCTTTGTCGCCCCTTTCTCCACCTGCCCAACAGAGGCGGTGTTGATTTGGCGCGACGGCGTTTCAGTATCGTGAGCGTGCTCAACTAGCTCGAACCCACGGTGGTTCCTCGCGGTGTGCATGAATGCCTGCCTTGTGCAAAGCTAGCGTTATGCATATTGCGAGGTAGAGAGACCACAAACTGGCGCCCAACGTGGGGCCATTGGCTCATTAGCCTTTGGCCGCTAATTAAGCTGAGTACGCAACCGTAATCAGTCTTAACGCTTATCCGCTAGCGGTAGCTGCTACGGGGACGAGGCGACTGCCCCTCCGTACGCGAGTGTGCGTGCACCCCTCGTTAACGCAGCCCCACGGGGCAGTGCCACGGTGCAACCACGCCCCACTGGAGCGGCGGTATACGTATTCCGGGAGAAAGGCCATAGCCTCCACTCGGAGTAGTGCACGCGAGATTTATGCTCTTTGCCGTCCCGTGAGAGCAGAGCACGAACGTGGTAGTTGACGCGCTATCTCGTGCCTCGTGGTTCATCGAGATTCATTGTCCAAGTGTGACTTTAGCCGGCGGCGCAAAAGCGTGTGCCTGTAAAGGAGGCGAAATTCACAGCCGTTGAGTGGAGGAAGAGAGCCCAGAGTTGAGAAGGCGCGCGCGGACACCCCGCAGAGAGGGGCAGGCGCTTTTCGCGAACTCCATGCCGCCGGAAAGCGGACGGGCCTCGGCTGTAAAATCAGGAGGGGGAAGCGATGCCCGTTGCAAGGCGGTTGTATTGAGCCGAAAAGAGCTAGTAGCCGGCCAGCAGAATGACCCGTTTTTGTCGCCGGATGTGCGACGGTCTCTGGGAGACAATTTTTTTTAGTTTGATTTTTTTTTAGACGCCGAGACGTAGCTTGTCCTGCTGCGGGCGTGCGCCGAGATGCTACTTGTCTTGTAGCAGGCGCGGGAGGGGGGCTGAAGTCAGCGTGTGTCGCCGACGCCCCGGGGGACTCATCTCTGCTGGACGGTGAAGGACTCGTGCTTAACTACGTAGCCACCGATGATGAGGCAATTGAACCATTCAGTGTGGTAACCCCCCAAGACTGAGTTGCGCACTGCTGCGCTAAGCTCATGACGAACCATTCGCCGGGCATTTAGGCGGCTCCAAAGTTTTGGTAAACTGAGTCGCTCCGTGACCTGGCCCGGGACGAGGCGCGACATTTTCGCTGTTGCCGATCCTGCCATGTCTGTCAAACGGCGAGGGCGCACGGTGGGAAGCCGCCTGGAATTGTGAAGCCATTTGACAGTATGCGTCCTTGGCAGGTAGTCGCTTGCGACTTGAAGGGACCTTTGCCCAGAAGCAAGCGGAGCTTTACTTACGTGGTGTCACGGGCTGACCATTTGGCGCTAGAGCACAGTGGCTCTGCGCGGTGATAACAAGGCACCCACGCTTATCCAGGCTTCTCTCGGCCAGCTCATCAATTTAACGTCGTGAAGAGGTCACCTCAGTAATCATAGCACACTAAAGGGAAGGTACTTTCGCCGCCCGTGCTGACTTCACTTCTTTCAGTCTCAGTCAGCGCGGCCGCCCTTTCCGCCCCAGCCCATTGTGTGTGGTCAGTTTCCGCTACCCTTCAGCAAGTTGTAAGCAAATGTTTCTCTTTCTGTTCGGTTTGTAAAAGTGTGCATGTTGCGGGGCGTTGTTTGCATTACCGTGTTCCATTTTATGCCTGCTGAGGGCGAATGGTGTATTTAGTACCCATTTGTTTGGGTGATTATTTTGTGTTCTCGCTTTAGCGTACGGCAGGATAGAGTTGTGTTGACCATTTGTATATAGCGTGTAGCGTGAAGGCATTTTCTTTTTTTGCTTTTTTTTTTACATGGTTCTGTATGGTCCGAGTGTTTGGCCTTGCTGAAGGCGTTAAGTGTTACCTTTTTTTCACGATGTAAAGTAGTGTCTCTTTTATGCGTTTTTTTAGTTATTTGTTTGAGTACAGGAACCCTCCTTAGTCTGTACATGTAGGATGAAGTATGTACTTTGGTTCTTTTTATTTACTTCTACGTAGCGAGAAAGGCTAGCATTCTTTTGGAGCTGCTTCTTTCGGGGCGTACGGTGTTGGCTGGAGAGCGAGGGTGAGAGGGTGGAAGCTCGGTCGGTCTTCGAGGATATGGCCCTCTGCTCCTCGCGCGCGGGGTTCGAGAAGTAATGGGCTTGTTTTTGAAAGTGTCGGATTTCGGCCGTCCACGGCCCCAGTGTTGAGGCGAGCAGGCGAGCAGCGTGTTTTGGAGGCCGTTGCGTGAACTGTGCGAAGTTGGGAGATACTCAATGCCAACGGGAGGTTGTGTTTTCCTGGAAAACGCGGGCCGGGCGTATGCGACGAGTGGGGCGCACCGCGTTGTGGCGAAGGAACTTGGCCCCGGTGGCACGAACACTGTGACACGCGTGTTGTGGACGCGTTCGTGAGTGCGTTTGGTGTGTGCCTCTGCCGGCTTCAGTCAACCCAAGGTGCCTTCCGCGAGTGGGAGGGTCGCCGCCAGGGGGCGAGGAGTGCCGACGCATGTACACGTCGCTCCGCCTTTGGACTCCAAATTCGGCGATATTTTGACCCAACGTGACAAGAACTTGTCATCACAAGATCCGGGAAGGTCACCCGACCATGTGGAACTAAAAATCACAGGTGGGCGACCATTTTTCGAGATTTCGTTAAGCTTTTTCGAACATCGACGGGAGCCGCCACGCTAACCCTATCCTCGCTTTCGGCCACGCCGGAGCGGGGCCGGGCGGGGCCCGACATCGGCGGGTCCCCTTATCGGAGCGGCGCTAGGACAACGCCCACTCAGAAAGATGGCCACGGCCATGCGTGTGGAAGTAGACGGCGTGGAGATTGATCCACAAACATGCACAAGATCGAATGGATGGAGGACGGCAGGAGAAAGAATCAAGAAGACGGGCGGCGACGCGGTAGGCCAACCGCCGGCGCCCGGCAACAACAGCGAGCGCGCCAAGGTCACGCCTTGCCGCCCGCCCATTAACAAAGGCAAGCTGTTGAAGAGAGCACGTATGCCGGAGCTCCCGCGCGGCGATATGAAGATAATCATGCGGCCGCGTGGAGGACTCCGGGTCGGCGACGTGACTCGAGTAGAGCTGTGCAGGGCTCTGACGGCTGCGGCGCAGATCGCAGCAGAAGATTCAAGAGAAGACGTGGTGTGTCCGAACAGCCACCAGAACATCCTTGTAATCAGCACACCAAGACGGGAGAATGCGGACCGCTACACATCGGTGGAACGATATGACGTCCGCGGAACTACGCACGAAGTCTGCGCCTACGAGGCGGCCCCCCACGGCACGGTGAAGGGGGTCATTCGGGACATTCCTCTAGAAGATACCGCCCAGGATATCCAAGAACAGGTCGTTCAAGACTACAACCCGACGGCACTCCAGGCCAACCGCATCGGTAGGTCTCGGTCTGTGGTTATTGCTTTTGCGGGGCAAAAGGTGCCAAGATACATACGATATGGCAACCTTCTGATGGAGTGCACATTATACCGCAAACAAATCGAGGCCTGCCATGCGTGCGGCAGACTGGGGCACCGTATGGATGTGTGCCCCGACCCCCAAAACAAGATCTGTAGGGGATGTGGAGTAGCCAGGCCGGCGGAAGACCACACTTGCGAACCCAAGTGCGGACTGTGCGGCGGAAACCATCTCACAGCCGACCGAGTGTGTAAAGCTAAATACAAGACTCCTTACATCGTCCGCCAGAGAAGATGGCAACGAAGACATCAGGACCAGCAACAACGAGGACGCAGCCGGGACTGTAGAGGTCCTGCAGGCGGACCACAACGCAGCGGCAGATCAAGATCCAAGACCCCCGCTAGGAGCGCTGACGGTCGCCAGCGCAGCCGCTCCCGGTCAAAGTATCGGCTGCGGGGCGGCGAAGATGGCCGTCAAGGAACGAAGGGCAGCAGCCGCCGATGGGAGACGGCGGAACGAGCGGAGCCAATCACGCTGAGCGTCTCGAGACGGCGGAACGGGCCCGGGAACGAGGAGGTGCCGAGCAGGACGGAGCGGTCGAGATCCCGAGGAGGAACCGGAGGCCAACGCGGACCAGCCGACACGAAGCTGGGCCGGGCGGGCGGGTCTCCCAAAACTCGCACGTTCGATAATGAGTTCCCCCCCCTCACGTCCCCTACCACCCCCACCCAGACAACCCCCAAGGAAAATGCAGAAATCGTAGAACTAAAGCAAATTATTACTCGCCAAAATGCCCAAATACAAGAGCAGAACGCTCAAATCAGAAATCTTATGAACAAGATAGAGCAGCTGGTCGCCAAGTCAGGGCAGGCTACTACAAATGGTCAGGAAGGGACAGCAGCTGTAGCAGAAGGACCACGCAAAATACCGCGCAGGAGGTCACCCCCTCCGACTAACGACAAGACGCCAGAGCAGCCAGACCAGAAGCAGGAGGCAATGGAGGCCGAAGAAGCCCCAGCCAACAAGCAAATTGCACAACCCCCAAAAGCCGCGGAACAAATGCAACTTACCCAAGGGGAGTCTGCGATCCTAACGGCGTTAGGACGGATAGAAGACCGCCTTAATACACTAGAAGCGAAACACGAAAAACAGGTATCGCGAGTTGCCGCGATTAAAGTTAGGATGAAATCCGCATCGCTGAAACGCGACCGGACGGAAAGGATTAAAGAGGCCATAGCAAAACGACGTGGCCGGCTCGATATGATCAACAAAAATGAAGCAGAAAATAAACAGGAACAGTAAGCGAGGGGGAACCAGGGAGCCCACAGCGATATTTCAATGGAATTGCAGAGGCATCCGAAACAAAGATACGGAGCTTATGTTATATATGAACACACTAGAAAATCAACCTGCCATCATAGCACTACAGGAAACAAACGGAAGACCGAAAATCCCGGGGTATGTTACATACACCGACCCCACAGGAATGGGCACTGCAATCCTCGTAGAGAATCACGTGGCGGCAACCCAACACGTCACGGCTCAGGCAGGATGTGAGCACACACTCATCGAAGTACATGCAAGAGAATTGGAAGCAAGAGTAACGTATTCATAATGAGCGTTTACTGCAGACCATCTCAGAAGCAATATGATTTCGACCGCGTTGTGCAAGAGGCGAAAAGGTTGGCGGGGACCAGGCCGCTCCTGATCCTCGGCGACTTCAACGCCCCGCACACGCTATGGGGGTATAAATTTCAATCAAAGAGAGGCAAAGCTCTCGTAAAAACAATGGAGGACCAAGACGTGGCCCTATTGAACGAACCAGGGATTCCAACGCGAAGAGGGAACAGCGTAGCAAGAGACACTACACCCGACCTGTCGTGGCTGAGTGGGTCGCTCGACGTCACATGGAAGTGCGAGGACGAAGACCTGGGATCAGACCACAGCATCATCACCATCACGATACGGGGACCCAACTTCTAAGCCAAGTTAGGAAAAGTACGAATCACTGATTGGGACAAGATGCGAAAATACACCCAGCAAGGGGATGTCGAGGAGGAACCCGACGACAGAATAGCAGAAGGGCAGTCATACAAGGAGTGGGCCGACAAACAGAAGCAGGCACTTGAGAAGTTCACGCAAACAATCACGACGACAACGCAGACGCCTTTTGTCGACACCAGACTCATTCGCATGTGGGCAGCCCGACACTCGTTAACCAAAAGGTGGAAGCGGCAGAAGCGCAACAGAAAGCTAGCCCGCCGCATAGCCCTACTAAACACGCAAATATCCGAATATGCAGCAAAGCTTAGCAAAGAAAATTGGCTGAAACTATGCGACAGTCTTCAAGGCCAACTCTCAGTGGGGAAGACATGGAGGCTGTTAAGATACCTCATCGACCCTACAGGAAGTAAAACAGCAACCAACCGTACGTTGACGAAGGTGCTAAATACGTACGATGGTGATGGCAGCAGACTACTCAAGGCTTTAGCAGACAAATATCTCCAAACGGAAAAAGTACAGTACCCAACCCCGGAGGGATATGAAGGACCCGAAAATGAAGACCTGGACAGGCCATTCAGCATCTCGGAGCTCTGGCTAGCTATCGACGAGAGCAATAAGAAGAGCGCCCCAGGAAAGGACGCTATAACATACAAACTCCTGACCAACATGAGCGGTAAGACGGCGCAGACTCTCCTAGAGCATATTAACAACGCATGGGAGAGCTCGCAGCTACCGCCGGAATGGAAGGAGGCGGAAGTCCGCTTTATCCCCAAGCCCGGCAAGGCCCCTTCCATAGAAAACATGCGCCCAATCTCGCTCACCTCTTGCGTTGGAAAAGTGATGGAGAGGATGGTCCTGCGCAGACTACAAGCCCACTTGGAGGAAACGGGACAAATGCCTGGAACCATGTTCGGCTTTCGGAAGCACTTTTCCACGCAAGATGTCATGCTCCAACTACAGGAATTGGTCATCAAGAAGGCTACCCGAAACAGCCCAAGGGCAATCTTAGCCCTAGACCTGAAAGGGGCATTCGACAACGTCACCCACGCCAGCATACTTACAAACCTGAACAAGACGAGGTGCGGACAACGGGCCTACGGTTATGTCAAGAACTTTCTCGCCGCAAGAACGGCTAGCATCGCGGTTGGCAGCGAAAGGTCGGACCCTATTAAGCTTGGGGAGCAGGGCACCCCGCAGGGGGCAGTTCTATCACCCCTGCTCTTTAATTTGGCGCTCCTACCGTTGCCCCGCATGCTCGAGCAGATAGAGGGCATAGGACATGCCTTCTATGCAGACGACATCACGATATGGACTGAGCGAGCCGGATCGGATGGGTGGATTGAAGAAACCCGCTGGCAGCGTCCACAGTCCACGACTATGCCAAGTCATGCGGTCTGAACTGTGCACCACAGAAGTCTGAGTTCCTGGTGGTCCTGCCTGGAAAACCCAAAAATACCCCGCCACCAACCATTTCAGTCACAATAGATGGTACGGTGATCAAACCAACAGAGCAATGCCGGATCCTCGGTCTCCTCCTGCAAAACAACGGCAAGGCGCATGCTGCAGTAGGCAAAATTAAGAACAGCGCAGACAAAATTCTATCCATGCTCCGTCGGGTGGCTAACAGGAACAGAGGCCTGAAGGAGGACGACGCCATCCGACTGGTACAAGCCTTCATAATCTCGAGAATTACATATTCGGTCCCCTACCTCAGTCTCACCAAAACGCAGAAGAATACTATAGACACGATTATCCGCAAGGCAACGAAACAGGCCCTAGGCATACCTATTTATTCGTCAACCAACCGGTTGCAAGCCATGGGCTTACATAACACGGTCGATGAGTTGACAGAGGCCCATCTCTCTAGTCAGCGCGTCCGACTAAGCCAAACAGCCCACGGACGCGTAATACTCACCAAAATAGGATGGCGCATAGAGCCAATGCCTACAACAACGCCCCTGACCGAGAAATGGAAAGAGGTCATACACACAAAGCCCCTTCCCCGTAACATGACCCCTGGGAAGGACGATGGCAGGAGGGAAGCAAGATCACTAACCGTTTCCAAGCAACTAGACGGACACCCAGGAGTCCTCTACACCGACGCCTCACTACAGAAAGGCAGCGACCGCGCGGCAGCAGTCGTGACTGACAGGGAGCGGCTTGTTACCAGCGCCGCAATTAAGACCAAAGACCCAACGACGGCGGAGGAAGTGGCCATAGCCCTAGCACTCGTTCAACCGGGGACAGAGGTAGTGGTCACAGACTCCAAAAGAGCGTACGGCAACTACCGGAGGGGGACGATCTCCTCAGTGGCGGCTGCAATCATCTCCAAGAAACGAGCACCGGGGAGAGCCATAGAGCTCACGTGGGTGCCCGCCCACTCAAAGGTAGCCGGCAACACCATCGCCGACTACCACGCCCGAGCAATGACCCTCCGGGCAGGGCACGACGCAGACACCCCAACCCCGGTGCTCACGTACAGAGATATAACGAGATCATATCGAGAAGAGCGGTGCACCCTCCCCGAGCCACACCGCACCCTGACGAGGGACCAGCAAACAATACTCAGGAGACTACAGGCAGGGTCGCTCACGCACCCCGTCCTGTTACATAGAATGTATCCCGAGTAAGAAGAGGACACGTGTCCATTCTGCAACAACAGCACTGGCACTCTTGCACACATAATCGCAGAGTGCACTAAACCCCAGGCACCCCTACCCCCCACCCCCCTCCCCAACCCCCCACCCCCACTCCACGAGCGATGGGAGACCTTGCTGGCCAGCCCCGCCCTGCAGACTCAACTTGCGCTAGCGGCCAGGGGCCAGGAGCTGCTGGCCACATACGGGTCCCGAGAACAGAGAACCGCCCCGTCCGGCACTTAAAGGTGCCGCCGTCTTTTCGGGCTCCAATAAAGTCTACTACTACTACTACTTCCGCGAGTGGTTTTTGCTTCGCCCGGTGCGCCCGCCGTCACGTGGTGTCTCGTCGGTGTGGTGGAGGGTCCGCAGGTGCCCGCTTCTTGAACTCTACGATTCGTGAACTTGACCGGGCCCTGGACAGCTGCGCTGATTCGGGGGTACCAACAATATGTACCCCCCCTGTGCACCGCCTGCAGCAGGCGAACGTAGCTGGGCTGCCCTGCGCCGACGAGAACGGGACTGGCGGCCAGTTGCGAGCTGCGGAAGAGGTGCCCTCTCCAGATGCTGACAATATGGTAGTGTCATCGGAACTGCACCATGCGTCATCGGCACCACGGCTGTCGTCCGGCAGCTGCCTCGCTCGCGCTGGGCGGCAGCCACCACCCGCGCCGCTCGTCGCGCTTTGGCGGGGCACCCATCGAGTGCCACGCGAGGTCTACACCTGAGCAGCGCCATCATGGTCGTCATACCTGCCGGCTCCCAACCCGCATGTCCTCCTGGCTGGTACCCCCCTTCGTGGAGCTGCTATCTCGCGCCACGGTGAGGTCGTTCCGGCACTGGTGCCCAACATTTTCTCTCCTCGATTGACCACAACGGACGTTTCCCAGAAAAACTTTTGTGCTCCCACCGCCGAACTTTGCACAAGCCCCGCGGAACCGCGTCTCCTGAATTTGTAAAAATATTTTCGTAGCTCAGAGTAGTTTGTAGCATGCCTGTGTCTTTTATTTTGCCCTAATTCTTTATAGTCGTAGTGTGTGCTCTTTTTGTAACCCTATGTAGCATAGTCTCGCCCTGCATGTATATATTATTACCATTATTGTTCTTATTATAGTCTCGCGGTCACTGTAATCATTGTATATATCAATAGCTTCATTTTGTGTATGCATGTGGAACCGATTATGTATCTCAGTGTCGCGTGTAGTTTCCTGTGTGTATCATTCGTGCTGGAGGGGGGTAGTGTTGGTAGTGTAGTTTGTAAATATTTTGTATGGGCTGGGGACTGAGACTGCCCTGTGCATGCATACTTTTCTACTCTTCGCCGTCTTTTGCATGCCTGGGCGATGGCCGGTCAACTCTTCTCAGACCGGCGAGGGCATTTAAGGAGAGGGGAGTGTGGGGATCCTAGCGCCCGAGCCATTGCGCGATCACTGGGTTTGTGCCATCGCGCGGCGCTTTTCCCCTCTCTCCTCCGAAATTCCGGCTCGTCTTGGCGCCTCTGTGTAGAGCCGAGCCGTCTCTCAAACTCTTGCGTGAGGTGAAGCCTGCAGAGACTGTTGCGGCGATAAAACACTGTCACGCAGCGGGCGCTCCGCCCTGGTAGCGGAGCTAACCTCACCTCATTGGTCCGTTTGAACGAGGCCCGAACCCGACTCTCGCTTGGACGCGAACGCGCGCCCTGCGCGGGGGTCCGTTCGGGGAGACGCTTCCAGGACGCCGAAGGCGTTGGCCGAAGGTATGTGACGCTTTCTTTACCAGCCGGCTGCCACTCTGTGGCGCCGGCGAAAGCCCACCAGCCCTTCCGGCTGCGGCCCGTGCCTAAGGCTGCTCCTGTTGTCCCTACGCTTGCATATAGTAAGGCCGTACCTACCACTCGACGAACACGCCGTGCGGTACGCGCCTGTGAGCGAATGGGCCCCGTCTCCCTCGCTGCTGCGAGCCGATCCGGCCAGCACGGCGATGCGCGCGCGCACAACGTGCGAGCACCCCGGAATTTGCCCTGACAGAAGAGCCCACTGGCTCTGCGCCGACGAAACGTGCGCACTTGCGCGTGGCGCCCCATCGCCCCTTTCACCTAACGGGAAGTACGTACCTGTACTGTAAATTGTGTAATTGGGACTGTAAAATATGTGACTAGAATGTTAGTATAAAATAAACGTCTTCCCTCCGTACCCTGGGCATATTCCTTTGTCGCCCCTTTCTCCACCTGCCCAACAGAGGCGGTGTTGATTTGGCGCGACGGCGTTTCAGTATCGTGAGCGTGCTCAACTAGCTCGAACCCACGGTGGTTCCTCGCGGTGTGCATGAATGCCTGCCTTGTGCAAAGCTAGCGTTATGCATATTGCGAGGTAGAGAGACCACAACTGTTACCTCGCCCGTCTGGGCATTGTTCTTTGGCTTCGGCTCACCTCTCGCTATGAAGTAAACAGTTGCGTTATCCTACGGCTTCTGGACTTATTCACGGCAGCAACAGCGGCTGGCCGCTCGCTTTACACCACGCTACCACACGTATGTCGGCGGCGACGGAGCTCGGCTCGGGTCGGCCCTCCCGGTCGCAACACCCCCTATCCCCATGGCGGTCGTATCTCTGTGCAGTCCCTGACAATGTGATCCATGTTTTCCCGATTTCTGCCGCAGCGTACACACGTTTCATCCTGCTGCCTGCATATACCCGTGTATACCCGGGTTCTCAGGCACCCCGCACGTGCTTCAAAGAGCAATGCACTGCCTCTCGTATTGCCATAGAAACCTTACTTCCTGATTTTTAGTTTCTCTGTCCTATAAGACTCCAAGGTTTTTTTTTGCCTCCATTCTTTGGGCCCACTTCGTCGTCTCTGCCGTCTTTGCCTGCTTTTTAACTGTTGTGTATACCCCACCTTACCCTACAGAAATTCCGTACTGCTTGGCCAGCTGTCTGGTCCCCCTACTGAAAATATGGCAACGATATCCATACGACATGAATGATATCATAAACATTTCAACGACATGTCTTCGATATCGCAGAGATTTCAATACGATGTCGAAGAAGCTTTATGACATGTCATTGACATCGTAAGGATTTCAATGACTTATCGTTGCCCTCTGACATCGTAAAGGTCCGATGTCGCAATGACTTCAACGACATGTCTTTGACATCGGAAGGCCTTCTTCGATATGTCGATGTGCTACGATATCATAAAGGTCTGTTATCGCATAGAGCGGAACGACATGTCAAGAAAAGATCGACAACATCTTCATGATATGAAGATTTCAACGATGAGTCGTAGAATTTCTGCAGTATGTCTTCAAGGTAGTCTTACGACAACATATATTCTGCCTTGTCAGCACTGGAAAAAAGTACAAGGTACAGTACAAAATAAAGTACAATACAAACGCTGACACTTTGCACTCTCAAGTTTACTTACACAAAATTGAAATTCTTTAACCTGTTGTTCTGTAATGTTTCTACGGGTGCATAATTCAAACTCGGTCATTCAGTTAATTCATAAATTGCACTTGTCCACACTAGAAAATATCTGCTTCTTCATTACCACCTGCTAAAAATATGTGTCCAAATATCACTAAACAGTTGAAAATTTAATTTAAGAATGTCAAGACCTCAAAAAAGAATGTTTTGCTACTAAACCAACGTTCGAAATAAAGCAAAACGTTAGTGTAGAGCATTGTTGTTAGCCCTACTCAGTATTCAAAGACCGTATTAAGTTTGGTCATTTTCAAAACTGTCATTTTTGACGTGACCCAATTTGTTGAAAATGACCAATCTTGTTATATAGGCCCTGAAAGTTCTGGTCAGCAGTAGAAGACGAATTAACTAGTTGTGGACTTTTCACCTCTGTTTTCAGTTTGTTTTGTGTAGTTTAGCCTTCAAAATGCTAAAAAATGTCATTAAAATCCATGTCCAAACATAACGTGCACTTTTGTCTTTGCCAGAGTGATATTTATGATGATTTCTGCCCATTCAACAAACTTCCAATGTCCTGTCAAGTTTGCAACAATGAGAATTGACTATCTGCAAAGTAGGGTCATTGAATACAGCATTTTTTTGCTATATTAACAAAAATTAAAGATACTGAGCGAGCACACTTTTTGATCTTCATGGATAACCTTGTTGGCTCTTCGCAATGCGGGCTTTGTAGTAAATTGCAGTGCTTAAGTTCCTATTGCCCTCTTGTTTTTTGTTCTTGGCCATGTGTTCATCTGTGCTTGTCAGCAACTGGTACAGCCTGCTTGTAAATGGCACGGTACAACCTCCTCCCCCCCCCCCCATTCTATTTTTTTCCTGTTGCATCTCTTAGTCATAGTCATTTTCATAGTTTTGTTCGCACAGAGCGTTTGTCAACCCGGTGGTGTGCATGGCTAGACAGAAAGGTGGATGTGTTTCTTAGTCACGTTCTCTTTTGCGGTATTGCTGTACCCGTTGACAACTGCATACAGATTTCTGGTGAATGGCGCCGTAGAGTCCCCACACCTCTTTTTTTCTGTCGTATCTCTTGAAAGTAATTTCTGTGTGCAATGTATTTTATTTATTTATTTATTTACTTATTCACAGAATACTGCAGGCCCATTTAAGGGCCTCAGCAGGAGGGGCAAGAATATAATACTGCACACAGCTGTAAATCAGCAAGAACAAAAAAAAAGATACATCAGATGCAAAAGATACAAAAAGATACATCATGGGTCATGGTTCAATACGATCAAGTGTTGGATCAATATGATCATGGATCAATACGATTTTGAGAGTGTTGCTGTGCTTGCTGCCCACCGTGCTAGCCTTAATGCTTCAAAATTTCGGTGCTTTTGACATCTTTTTGTTTCTTAGTCAATATTGTGTGTGTGTTAGGTTTTAATTCATGCCCTCTCCCTCTGCTTCTTCAATCTGTTACCTATATCCCCCCTACATACACACCAGCAGACATTTTTATGTCTGCCCAAGGGTTGAACTGGTACTCGGACTATTTGGTCGACTGTGTTCAGCCAACCATTCAATAACCCTAAATTGGACTGGGCGATCTAAACACACAGCTCTTCAACCCTGTTGCAAAGTGAACTGACAGCATTATTAGGTGACATTTAAATATGACACGTAAAAACACAGTGATTTCTACTAATAGCATCTTCGATAAACTGCACCAGTCACACCGGGGCGCACCGGTGCGCCTCTTCATCCTTGATCAACTGCGCTGGTGTGCACCACCTGTCCTCCATAAACCGGGCCACACCGTCGCGCCACACACTGAGGGAGTCGACGGGGCTCCGGGGTGCAATCACAAGATACATTGCGAACAACGCTGGAGAAGCGGCTTCCTCCACCGTCTGCTGCAGCGACGGTGGTGATGGCGCATCGGTGCACTTGTGTGAAGGTGGACAGAGCTGTATGTTGTTGCTGACAAGGATGACTTGCTTGCGAAATCATTAGGCAATGATGCGACGGGCTCCGCACGGAGGCAACAACGGCCAGAGATTGTAAATGAAGACATGAACTTCGTGTACTGCAAAGAAGGCTGCATGAATTGCCAGCCAGTTGGAGATTTGCATCCGCTTCGTTCGATTGAATTTTCATGAACAGTCACTGCGGTGCCTAGACCATCAAGCGGAAGGGTGGACAGAAACAGGCACTCGTATCATGGCTTTAACGAAGATGAGAATCAGCTTGTATGTAGCTGTTTAGTTGAAGCGGTGAAAGTGCATTGTTGCGCATGTGTGACGGATATGGGTTTAATGTACACATAATCATTGCCCTTCAATAAATATCACTTTCTAGTAGCGCTGTGTCACATTATGCTGCTGTATTGCCACTTGTGAACATTTTCATGCGTTGCTTTCTTAGCTTAAGAGATGGTGCTTGGGTAGAATTGCTCAGTTTGTCCTCGATCAACGCTCCATGCCGGGTGCACATTGTCACCTGGCACTGTGCGTTGCACCGGTTTTGGGGGCAACCCCGGTGCGTGCTTATTGAGGACGTTATATGTTGACAACCGACCAAAACTAAAAAGCACCATTTATCATTTTCAGTGAAATTGACACCCCTTGTTCCTTCAGGGAATGTTTGTAAGGATCTTACTGGAAGATGCACAAGTTGAGCACAAACAAGGGTTCATCCAGAATTTTGCTTTTGGGGGGTTGTCCGAATTCTCCTCATGGGGTGTTGGGGGGATTTTGAGTGGGGAGGGGGCATTGAAGAAATCTTTGTTTAAACTTTACAATGCTCCAATAGGAATTAGAGTATTTGAAAACAGCTGCTGATGGGACATGCTTAATCCATAAAAGCACATAACAAGCTGGGGCTTCAGCATTTTTTTTTTTTTCAGTGAAACGTACCATGTACAGCCAAACTGTTCACTGTGAAGTATTTGTTTCTGTATAACAGCACGTTGCGCCGTATCCTCCAAAACAGTGCATGACAGACGCTAGACGTACACATTTATGCCCTAGCTGCCTGTCCACACTGTATTTTTCCTTTTTTAATAACAGTCAGAAGCCCTACCAAACAACGATGTCAAGACATGCTTTGGCTCACACCAAGGCAAGCACAGTTTATTGCTGCAGCCTTGGTTGCTTTTCTTTAGCGACAAACTCAATCGGCTGTGCAGATGTATTTTAGGGCGTGTAGGCAGGGGTTCTATCTTCTATTTTCACACGGGCCGCTGGGAGCGGCCTGTAATACTCTTTTCGCTCGTCGCTACGGCACACTGTACCTGTTTGCTGTACCCATCACGGTTTTCGCGTCGTTCGTCGCTTCGGTTGCTTTCTCATGTTGCGCCTTGAGCTATGCCCACGTACTCTAACTACTTCAGAGGTTTTCGCTGCTGTCAGCAGTCGTTTTACACAACAGGTTTGCTGTCATTAATTGTCGTATTAGCGTGATGTGGCTTGTCTGCAAGATCGGTGCGTGACAAACAAGCGTTACCAAACTAGCGGCGTATTTCACTTCATTCGTGGCTACCGTCGCTTGCATGGAAGAGATCGAGGATGATCTGAGATAGCTTTGTTGGGTCAAATAAGGGAGCTTTGGCTATATGGCTTGTAACACTAGCGTAGTTGGCCTTGTCAGCAAGATCGGTGCGAGAGGAGCAAGCGCTATAACTGCCGAAATGTCTAAACTACGGTCAAAACAAGACACAAGCAACAATATCTATTGACACTTTGGTAATTATACTACATTTTTAGCCCACCAAAGCCTCTTGCTAGGATAGTGCAGTGGTAGAATGCTCGTCTAGCGTTTTGATAGTCGCAAGTTCAAATCTCGGGAAAGTTTTTTTTTTTTTTGTCCGTGAGGAATTTAATATCTTTTTTTTTTTACAAGGGTAAGCGCTTGTTTCCTGCTTCCAATCACGTCAACGTTGGCGATTTGTTCCGTCTATTTCTCTACCTCGAAATTCATCACCTGCTCCCACACACTCTCACTGGTTTTCGCCAAGGGCTGTCCGTACAGGATACGCACCTCCGGCTCTATCATGACATTATAGCTAACCCTTCCAAGGCGGACACCTCGGCCATTCTGGCACTTGATCTCCACAAAGCATTCGACAACGTCTCTCACGTTGCCATTCTTAACTCTATAAACTCGCTTGGACTTGGTGCGCGTACCTACTCTTACATCTCCTCCTTTCTTCGGGACCGCACGGCCACTCTACGATTCGGACCCCTCCAAACCTCGAACTTCCCATTCCCCGCAATAGGCACACCTCAGGGTTCGGTCATATCTCCTCTTCTATTCAATCTGGCGATGATCCCCATGGCCACTGCCTTGTCCTCCATCACAAATCTCCACACCTCTATCTATGCAGACGATATTACGTTATGGGTTAAATCAGGTAGCGATGCTCTAATCGAACACACACTCCAGCAAGGCGCAGACATTGTCCAAGCAACTGCGTCTCAGTTAGGCCTCCAGTGCTCCTCGCACAAATCCGAGCTACTTCTTTTGCACCCCCCTTGCAAGCAACCCCCCACGGAACCCCCCATCACAGTTTACGTCGACAACCATATCGTCCCTCATGTCTCCTCCCTCCGCGTGCTAGGTCTCACCATTCAGGCCAACCGGGGAAACGCGACCACCTTAACTAAACTCCGATCGCACGTACTTCAAACACTCAACCTCCTAAGAAGAATCACCACACGGCGTCACGGCATTTCCGAACCTGAACGCTTGCAACTTCTTCATTCCTTCGTACTCTCTCGCTTTACGTTTTACCTCCCGTACTGCAAACTCAATGCCTCTGACAAAACAAAACTAGATTGCCTACTACGACGCATATACCGAGTTGCTCTTCTAATACCTCCCAGCGCCCCCACCAGCCGTCTATTAGCCCTGGGCATTCACAACACCGTCGATGAAATCATCGAAGCCCACCGCACAGCCCAGATAGCCAGACTATCGCGCACGCATCCCGGCCGCGCCCTTCTCGCAGCGGCCCACCTGACCTCCCCTTTCCCCTCACCTATGGCCTCCCTTATTCCCACTACGTTACGCCAACTCTTGCATGTACGCCCACTGCCTCGCAATATGCACCCCCACCACCACGCCGACCGCCGACTGGCCAGGGCTAGACATCTGCAGCGCACATTCCCTCCCTCCCAGCATCATTTATACGTCGACGCAGCTAGCTACCACGATAAGCCGGCTTTCGCCACAACCGTCATTTCATCACTCGACAGCCCTCCCTTGGACGCACTCACGATACATACAACATCAGCTACCGCTGCGGAGGAGGCGGCTATCTCCCTCGCCCTAGTACAGTCTCCCACACCCAGAGTTGTCCTTTCGGATTCTCAGTCGGCAATTCGCAACTTCTCTGCAGGGCTAATCTCCCCACTCGCCCTCAAAATCCTCTCCCGCAGAACACCATCCCACCCCGTGGCTCTGCTGTGGACCCCGGCCCACACGGGAACAGACGCCAATGAAGCGGCCCACCGTACAGCTCGAGCTCTTGTCACCCGAGCAGGCCCTTCTATTGGCTCTACCCACGGCGCCCCCAGCTTCCGGGACGCTCTAGTCTCGTACCGGGATATTACCCAGCACTTCCGCCTCCTCCGCAGGATATATCCTCCCCCACACCCTTCCCTCACCCACGAAGCCGCTCGCCACTGGCGGCTACTACAAACCCACACAACCCCCTGTCGAACTCTCCTACACCGCATCAACCCCAATCTCTACCCTTCGCCTCTTTGCCCTCAATGTCTCCAGCCGGATACCCGCTACCATTCCCTTTGCGAGTGTCCCCACGACCCATTTCCCCCTTTTCCTTCCCCCTTACACTGGGAGCAGGCCCTGGAGAGCTCCGACCCGGAAGTGCAGTTCGCACTAACCAACCGGGCCGCCCAGGTCGCGGAGAACATTGCATCCTCCGCCACCCCTCTCCCCTAGACCCAGTTTGCAAATAAAGTGTTTCTCCTCCTCCTCCTCTAAAAAAGGAAAAGAAACCGCTGAGAATTGACCAGAATAAAGGCCGTCAAAACTATCGAAACTACTTTAACATCAATGTAAATGTGTCAGAGTTTTTCATTACTATGTACTTCTGCGTATGAAAACCTCAATTTGAAGATATAAACTTGTTATAGCTTTCAGAAACGAAAAGATTATTGCCAATATTCTCGTACTAACACGACTTTCGTCAAAGAGGTGCTGCTATTGCAGCCTGGCAACTATGTCTCACATTGTGTGTGCGTTTGTGAGGATCCCGCGTTTGTGCTGTGCTGTTTGCATCAGTTTTATCTGCAGATTTCCACCTGAAATCAAACTTATAGAAGTTTTATTGCGCGATGTCAGTCCTTCCAACCTACGCATGTGTTGAAAACATGGGCACTGGAAGAACGATCATCGCCGCCCGCCTCAAAAGACTGCGCGTCAAAAGTGGATGGCATTGCTTCCGAACAAAGTGTATTGGTGTTCGCAAAGTGAGGACGACAGTGAAGAAGGACTTTACGTAGGAAACATCGTTCCTGCTAGGGTAAGTAGGCATGTTTTATAAATCTGTACTTGTTTGGAACGGGTTCTGGTGTTTATGGGTCAGCGGTTCACTAAACCCCCATCTCATTTTCTCTTAAATCCTAGGGGACTTGCGTACTTTCTGGGCGACCTGGATTTACCTGTCCACGGTTTCCGCGGCAGTCAGCATCAAATTACGCGTAAGCTAGACCTTAACTACGACGCTCGCGCTGTAGTAGAGGGCTGCTAATTATTTGACATGATCACATCACGCGAGGTTCTTTAAAACCTATGCGTTTTTGCGTTATGTGTCTACCAAAATCTGCCTTCGCGACTGCAGATCCCGTCGAAATTTCGCGTGAGCGGCACAACGCTGTGATCAGTACACATTCGTGAATGCCTGCGGTATACGATGAAGTAACGTGGACAGGAGATGCCCTGGAAGTAGTGTACATGCGAAAAAGCGGGCACTTGATTCCGTAGGAGCAGCTCGCGGGAACTGTGGGGCTCGATATCAGAGGCATCTGCATTGTTGTAAATTAGTGATGAAAGTTAAGCAAGGTGTCAACATCCTAATATCCCGAAATTGAAGACCATACAGAGACTAACAAGGAAACTGTAGGCCCGCACTCTCAACTCGATTTATATTGGAGAATCGAACTTGCAAAGACAAGCTAGGCAATGCAATAGAGGATCCTCAACAAGCACACACTAGTCCCTATTGAAAGCTATGGACCCAGATAAGCTGCTAGCATGCGTCCAATGCAAATTAGCGTAGCGGTAAGCTTTGGATATATCATGAATACCCCAATCGCATTACTGGCGTGTCTAATAAACACATCCTTAATGTGACCTAAATTTCACTTTGGATGTTGCTGGAATGTTCTTATTATTGCCTTGATGGTGAATGTCCTTAAGCGATTACAAATCCACTTGATGTAAGCATTTGATCTTTGCGTGGCCTTCTCTTGTATTTCAACTACTGTCTGTGCACTCACAGATCGTGTACCTTCAGGTGCTGCTGCTGGCTGTCCTGGGTCGGCTGCCTGTCAGTCCAGTTCCCAAGGCTTTGCCAGGGCCTCCCCTGGCCAACCACCTGCTGGACCTAAGCTGCGGCCGGCCTTCCCTTGGTGCTCTGTATGCTTCGCCACCAGGAAAAGCCATTCCTTTGTCTGTCACCTGGCACCAAGTCACTCGGCACACCCCTTCAAACGCACGTCATTTCCTCGGCCCCAGGCACTGCTGCCATTCAGCGCACCCACCGATTCTGTACTTGCAGGTTAGTTATTGCACGTTGTGCAAACTTCCATTGTCATGATGTATACCTGTTAGCAGTGTTCTAGCCTCTGGTTATTGGAAACATTTTCGTGAAGCAGTGCTGTGCATTTTAAGCATGTTATTGGTTAGTGGGGATATTCAAGAGAATCTGGAGGCGCAGGAAGAGAAACCGAACTTTGTTTTAAAGGGTTCATTCGCATGGAATCAAGCCAGGCAATCCTTTTATAATGTTTCTATACATATGCAGCGGGTGTGGAGAGGGCCTATCCGTAATCCACATACTCATTCAATGCAAGGCACTTAACATAACACAATTCAAACACTTCTAACAACTATACACACGACATATTCCACAACACCCGTCATACTTCGTACGAGACAAGCCCATGTTTTCACTCAAACGTGTTTTCGAGTTTCTTACCGACGTAAAATTTTTACATCTCATTTCTTATCATGCATCTTGACAACCTGGCCCTTTACACCAGTTATCTTAATTATGTTGTGTCTTACTTTGTTTATTTTTACTGAAATGTTTTACTTTTACTTTCATGTCGCTCTCATAACACGACTTTTGTTTGGCGCTCTTTGCCCTTAGTTGGCCTTGCGCCATTAAAACCTAAACACCATCATCATCATAAAATATTTCTATAAGTCTTGAAGAACTAACCATACAAACTGACGTGGAACTACTTTCTATTTTAGGTAAGCTTAAAATTCCACCTACTTCAGATCCTACTGGTATTATTTACAGTGTACTGAAAAGTACAATCCACACTGTAGAATTCTGATGGCGCTATTTTCAGTCTCTCGACAGACGCTATTCTCAGTGATGGGTGGATAGCCGAGGTAGTACAAACCTTTCCATCTGGGTACCGTGCTTCACCATTAAACTACAGGCCAATTTCCCTAACAAGCACCATATGCAAGGTTGTGGAACATTTCATTCTCTCTCAAGTCACTAAGTACTTATAAAATTACATCATCATATTTGAATATCAGCATGGGGTTAAGAGTAACTCACAAGGGTTACTCTCGTAAAACGCAACTTTCTGGGATTCTTCAGGGTCTACATTTACACACTCCTGCACTTTATCTCAATTTTTCTAACGCATTTGATCGCATTACACACCGCAGACTACTTCTCAGACTTCACCCTAATGTCCTCATTTGGATCACGGATTTTCTTCCTTGTTGAATTAAAGGGGCCCTAAACAGGGTTCCAAATGTAGCGATTTTACGTGTTGTTCGCTGAAGGAACAGCATCCCGCAAAAAATGGTTTAAAAGTGTTAAGTATTAGCTTAGTTATTGTTCAATAAAAAGGGTTGGCAATAAGGCCTGGAGCTTTCACCCTGTCCTCGCACCTCTTAATCGGTGTGAATGCTATGGCATCACTGACATGCACAAGACCACCTAGAGACCTTACAGTTTCGAGGTACACACAGCCATTGACTCTGCTTGTCACGCTTTTCTTTTTTAGCAGGCGACGTGTATGCTCTGCCCACTGCTGGCTGCGCTGAGCTGAGTGGGGCAGTAAGCAGGCGGGCCGCTCGCACTGCCGTGGTTGCGTCGGTACGTCAGTTGTAGAATGGGGGAAATGAGTGTTTGACGGCCAGATAGGGGGGTCCCAAACACAACATGTTCGCTGGTGACTGTAATTGAAGATTTCCACCTACGATTGGCGGTTCGCTAGCATTTCTTGCAGGTGGCGCTGTTGCAGCGAGCAGGTCCCTCTAACTTGCGCAGAAAAGGCTTAGCATCGCCGCAGTTATTCAGTCACCACTTTACGAAGCTGAGCTGATGACGATTACCAGCGCAATCTTTCACTGCACTATTTCCCCCTTTCATGCATTTGTAAACTGATTTCCAGCAATAGTCCCCCTCTGGCGGGCAGTGACAAGTTTTAACTGCTGCGGTTCATGCCATATCACGTATACACTGATACACTGCATAGCGGGGTCCTTGTCGACCGTGCAGGCAGATGCTTGCCGCGGTCACGCTTGTAGCGGCGATTCCACCTGCAGAGACTCTCCGTGTTTTTCGGTGTTATTCATACTTTGCAAACAATGCACTATATCCACAAACTCAGCTAAGCTCGTGTAACGGATGGCGACGATCGACATTTGTTTTTCCAAAGATAGCTGTGCTGTAGTGCCGTTCGGCGGAACCGCCGAACCATGCACCCGCATTTCCACCGCAGCTGGGAACGCTGATTAACTGCAGATTTTAGGAAACCCGCCAAAAGCAACGCTGTAGTGTTCAGCACCAGCTTTGCCATGAAGGTTGCGTCAGAGTCGCAAAGTTACGTCAGAGTGTGTGAGAATGGCGACAAGGATTGACAGGTAAACAAGGAAAGAAGCGAAGACCTTTCTTGCACTTTTGTGCAGCATTCGCTTTACGCAGAGGTATTATATTTGGTATACGTTGTCGTGAACATGTTGTCTAGCAATTTTGTATTTGAAACCACTACCTTCGGAAGCCTATTTAATGCCCCTTCAAGTTAACGTCTGCTAATACCTCTACTTATTTTGCCCCCATTAATTTGGTGTCGTCCAAGGCAGTGTGCTTGGTCCTCTACGTTTTAAATCTATTTTTATCATCTACCATGTTGCATATCTTCCCGTGCACATCTCGTCGCAGACGATGTTGCAGTTTATCACACAATCTTTTTCGACAACCACCATCAATGCTTTCAAAATGATTAAAGCACTTCTCTGGGCTAGTTGTTCATATCACGCTTGGGTTAGATTAATGCGCTGCTTAGGCTTACGATACAAGGATGGAGACAAAGAAACACACAACGCAAATGGGTAAGTGCAAACAAGCAACTATTTGTTCTTTGGAACGCCTCCAACAGCTTTACAGAAAAGGGAAGAAACAAACACTAAAAAAAGGGTGGGGGGGGGGAGGGGGAGATTTAAGGCGAGAAATGAAACAACAAAATACAGAAATTTTGACTCTGAACTATTCAAGTTGAATGCGCAGAAGCCTAATCATCAGAATTTTCTGCGCACACCCGGATTTACAGGGGCCAGGGTGCATCTTTTAAAAGGACAGTTTTGCAACAACCTTAAGACTATGACGCGTGCTCACGTATTCTCCGAATGTGCCTGATCCCATGAAACAGGACTTCACAATTTTCCTTTTCTGCAGCTTGGGTGATCTGAACAAAACCTCGGTCTGCCCAAATAAAGCCTTCTATCCACACACTTTGTAGTGTGTGGCCAAGTTTCCAGGCCCGCTCGTCCGCTCACCTGTGTAGCGGGTGCTCCCTGAGCCTGGTGTTTACGCACCTGCCTGGGTGTTCCATCCAGCTTCTTTTGGAGTTCAAGGAGATGCGGTAGACAGCGCCGACCGAGCATTCAACAAATTTTGTTTTCTGCTTTGTGTCAAACTGATATTTTCACGCCGTGTTTCCATCCTGATTAACCCTATTACAAAGCCCTTTAACTTGATGGGGGCTGAGAAAACGACTCCAGCTTCTCGCTTCGCTTTTAGCTTCTTTATCTTGTGTATGTACAGGCTAACTTTCTTTCTCTGCTGTTCTATGGGCCCCTTGCTTGGCTTTACCACCTTTAGCACTTCTAGGCAGTGGACACAAGAACTTGCGTGGGAAACCCACTAGACCTTAAGCGTGCCCACTGTTACAGTTACAGGACTTTTTTTAGGGCTTGGAGGAAACAGCCTGCAACAATGCTTCTCTTTACTAGCTTTTTGCCATACTTGAGCACTTTCACACTGCATTTGAGGGGTTACAGTTCAAACATGAGACACCTGACAGCGATAGGCTGCGGTATTTAGACATTCAAATCCATTTTGGAGCATCCAACACGTGCGGGTCTTATCGAAGCGGGGGGGGGGGGGAAGGGGGGGGGTACCTACGGGGGGGTCCCTTTAAAGGGGGGTCCCTTTAACTCTGGACATCCGAAGCTAGTACAGAGAAGCATTGCTGCAGGCTGTTTCCTCCAAGCCCTAAAAAAAGTCCTGTAACTGTAACAGTGGGCACGCTTAAGGTCTAGTGGGTTTCCCACGCAAGTTCTTGTGTCCACTGCCTAGAAGTGCTAAAGGGGGTAAAGCCAAGCAAGGGCCCAAAGAACAGCAGAGAAAGAAAGTTAGCCTGTACATACACAAGACAAAGAAGCTAAAAGCGAAGCGAGAAGCTGGAGTCGTTTTCTCAGCCCCCATCAAATTAAAGGGCTTTGTAATAGGGTTAATCAGGATGGAAACACGGCGTGAAAATATCAGTTTGACACAAAGCAGAAAACAAAATTTGTTGAATGCTCGGTCGGCGCTGTCTACCGCATCCCCTTGAACTGCAAAAGAAGCTGGATGGGACACCCAGGCAGGTGCGTAAACACCAGGCTCAGGGAGCACCCGCTACACAGGTGAGCGGACGAGCGGGCCTGGAAACTTGGCCACACACTGCAAAGTGTGTGGATAGAAGGCTTTATTTGGGCAGACCGAGGTTTTGTTCAGATCACCCAAGCTGCAGAAAAGGAAAATTGTGAAGTCCTGTTTCATGGGATCAGGCACATTCGGAGAATACGTGAGCACGCGTCATAGTCTTAAGGTTGTTGCAAAACTGTCCTTTTAAAAGATGCACCCTGGCCCCTGTAAATCCGGGTGTGCGCAGAAAATTCTGATGATTAGGCTTCTGCGCATTCAACTTGAATAGTTCAGAGTCAAAATTTCTGTATTTCGTTGTTTCATTTCTCGCCCTTAAATCTCCCCCTCCCCCCCCCCCCCCAACCCTTTTTTTAGTGTTTGTTTCTTCTCTTTTCTGTAAAGCTGTTGGAGGCGTTCCAAAGAATAAATAGTTGTTTGTTTGCACTTACCCATTTGCGTTGTGTGTTTCTTCGTGGTAAGAGCATTGCGTAATTGTTGCTCACAGAAGAGCTGCACATTTGAGGCTAGAGGTGATGAATGAAGCATAACCTCTAGCTCCTGATGAAGAACTCTTTCCACAATTTGATAAGGAGCTCCTTTTGTTGCCTTCACCATTTTTGTAATTCTTCTATTTCCCATCTCAAAGGGAAAGACGGAGAAAGCCGATAACGGTCCTAAATTTTCCACACAGTTTTCGAGATGCAACAACTGGCGCACGTTACAGGTCATAAAACATTCTCCATACAGTCCTTCGGCTCTTGCCACGAACACTTGAAGCAGGTGTCCTAGAACAACAATACATTTAGCTATCGATTGTAAGCTTTAACACGATCCAAATTTTCATGAGAAGGAGGGTCATATGCGATGCAATTCATTTATTTTTGAGAGCTGTGACGAATTCCCCGCAATAGATGCTTATTTTAAATGCAAAGTTATTTGATGTCTTCGAGACTGCAATGGTTTGTTTCAGCCACCATCTAGTGTCATCAAATACTCGTTCAACTTATTCCAGCGAGAAGTCGCTGCAGACATTAGGCTCATATATCGGGCCCCTTGCCTCTGATTCATGTTGGTTTTGCCCCCCATTATTTCACTGTTGCTGTTTTCATGAATTGCATTATGGCCCGAGGGGCAGAGCTGGCCCAATAATAGTAAGGAGATGAGAGGTGGTTATCAAATGCTCCATCAGCGTTTCACTGTTTGTCACTCAAGCAGTGCAGGAAAGCCCAAGTGGAGAGACCTCGCTCGTAATTTTCAAATGGTTTTATTCGAACAAAATGGAAATTTGGGTGAGTTGGTACAAATTCATGATGAAATGTAATAGCGCAATAAACAACGAGGGACACAGAAGCGCCCGTCTTGTGAATTTTCTTCTGTGTCCCTCGCCGTTTATTGCGCTGTTACATTTCACCAGGTCTTATTCGGTTTGAGTTGAAATGAAATATTGCATTATTTGATTCAATTGTTATATTGTAGTTGCGAATTCTTGCACATTATTAAAGATCAGGGATAGGGGCAAAATAAACAATATTGCGAATGCAATGTTCTCACAACATAGCATCCACATAAACTCGTGAGGCAAGTGCCATGTCCAAGTGGTGGTCCGTGCTCAATACAAGATGTGCTGGTATAGGCTTGCGCCTCGGACCTTAGCGTCAGCCTGCAGCCATGCTGTGAGCTCAAGCTCATGAAGCTTAAGGGAAACATGGCTTTTCTTAGGTGCCCCTCCCCACACCTTTCTCCACTGCACTAGCACAATAATAAGGGACACATCTCCACATGTGACGAATCTTGCATTTAAGTGTGGGCCAACGATGTTTGGTGGTCATAGTCATAGCATTGTGAGCAAGCACAGCTTCTGCAGTTGTGAAGAGTAGCCTCATTTGACCATGGAAAGTCTTCACAGGTGGTACAACTAATTGAGCATGTATGTAATATCGCTTGATTAGTGGGTCAGACACACCCAAAAGGTTCACGTGCACCCTCTAAACACATGTTCTCTGCTCCCTCTCTTTTTCCATTTTGTGCAGGTGCCCATGGTTACTTCATGAAACACCGGAACAGTGAAGCTACCACGGAGAAGCGGCTGAAAGCATTTAACGGATATGTGGCCAACCTGCTGCGGGACATGAAATAAAAGGGAAAAGGCAG
This sequence comes from Haemaphysalis longicornis, assembly GCF_048455015.1. Taxonomy (NCBI): domain Eukaryota; kingdom Metazoa; phylum Arthropoda; class Arachnida; order Ixodida; family Ixodidae; genus Haemaphysalis; species Haemaphysalis longicornis. The sequence continues at coordinate 80,603,618 of NW_027526204.1, read as the reverse complement.
CAGCTTCCAAGTATTCTTTTGCGTATTCTACTGTGCAAGGATCTAAGCACATTCACAGCACAATATCAACACCTGCGCATTTAACGCTTGTATTACACGCACACATCGAATACATATTGTCGCTCACCCCAGCAAAATCTGTACGATAAACTCGAACGACATCGCTTGCAACGATCCGACTTGTATGATCCAACGTATACGATGAGCTACTACGATGAGCTACTACGATGTGCTACTACGATATCTCAATGATGTCGTTGAAGCCTATGATATCATTCACCTTACGATCCCATAATCTCGTATACGAGTTATCGTTCATATATCGTTTGATTTTTTTCAGTAGGGCCTCCGTCTCCACCGCGTGTCCATGCTCCTCATATACGGGTACTTATACACCCTCTCGGCCCATTTTTCCTCCTCCATCTCACGAAGTTGCTTCTCAAACTTTGCCTTGTTTTGCGCCTTCCCTTCCTCAAAGGACGACCAGCCCATCGGGTCTCTGGTTTCATGCAGAGAACAAAATTTCCGATCAATCTTGGTACCATGACCCCTCTCCAGACTCCCCTTACCACCTCGTATTTGTTGTAACCCCACGGGGCTCTATGCTTCATTACAGCCGCGTTCCGTCCTCATTTCATCTTAAGTGGAGCCTCATGCGCATGCATGTAGTCTCCGCCGTCCTTAAGCCATACAACTAAATATTTATACTTTTTTACCCGTTGTATTTCTACCTGTTGCATATGTACTGTTTTGTGCTCCGTGTCGTCGTGAAAAACCATGATTCCCGATTTTTCTCTGCTAAAGGCTAGCCCTAGGTCACGGTGCGTCGCTTCTTCAGTTCATATATCCATCAAACCCTGCGTACTTATCCATTTGTGCGCCATCAACACTGTCTCGTCTGCATAAATTAATCCTGGAACCCGTTGTTTCACCACCCACCCGTTTTTCACGTATGATAAGTCGAATCCCAGAATACTGCCCTCTGGCTTCCTTTCTAACCCCGCCATGTAGATCATGAACAGCAGTGGAGAGAGAGGACAGCCTTGAGTCAAACCATTGTAGGTGTAATAGGCCTATTGAATGTTATGGCATGAAACAACACCACATAGCGGTTGAAATAGTCGCCACTTGCGTTCATCTGCGAGAGAGAGAGAGAGAGAGAGAGAGAGAGAGAGAGAGAGAGAGAGAGAGAGAGAGAGAGAGTACTTTATTCCGATTGGAAAGGAAAGGGAGCAAACGGGGTGGCAGGGGGGGTGAGCGGCGAGTCGGGAGGGGGGTGCTTTAGCCGAGTGTGTTTAAAATATCAGAACAGAGCAAACACGAAAGCCAAGCGTCCTAACAAAAACAAACACACAAGAAATAACGCTAAATAAACAATAAAGAATGACGCAGTATATGCCGTGAACTTTCTGATGCGGCGCCTCCAAAAACATCAGTCATTCCGATCGAGAACGACTGCAATTGCGCCATCCATCTTGTTTGTAAGCGTGTAGTAGGTATATAGGTCTATAGGCTGATTGCTGACAAAAACTCACCTGCCTCTTTTTACTGATTACAGCGCGGGACGTCACACAACATCAGCTGGCCTCATAAACAACCGGTTCAAACACTCAGATAACAAAAAACGAATGAAACGATCTTTGGACGAATTTGAAAAGAATGAGTAATGTTTTCTTTTTCTTTTTTTTGTGTTTGTGTGCGTCTGGAGGGGGGTTGCTGTGTGGTTGTTGAACAAGAAAAACTGCTTCTTTCGTTTATAAGTGAACAAACAAAAATGAGAGCTATACCTCCCGTCTGTGTAACCTTCTTTTTAACTTTCTGTATTGTTTTGTTGTTGTTTTTCTAGGACGGCCGTAAATACGCGAAGTTGTCGTTTTCACGAGCCAGCGCTCACGGGGGTGCCCATACATGAGCGTATACTATGGAATATTGAGCGCGAAACAATCGCAGACGAAAGGTACGAAGGAGACGGGACGAGCGCTCATTCAGCATGTGTTGTTTTCTTTTTTTGTTTTTGTTTATCTGTTTTTCCCTCTGATTTGTCTCGACGATGATAATGTTTCACCTTACTACCGCGCACCTGGTACAGCATTCTGCCTTACAAACACCAGAGTGTCCACTTTCGTGCGAAATGAGAGAGGCGGAAAGAACGTTTTGAGGAAACGATGGTGGTTGAGCCGTCATTCGATCGAGCCGTCACTTGGCCGTGGTTCAGCTTCACCCCATCGCACTCGATTGAGCAATCCGTGCATCCAACAAGGAAATTTCAGCGGATAACAGCAACGTGCACGCGATTTGACTCAGAAATGCTTGGTCTGCGCTGCTGCGCGGCGCAATGCAAAACGTCACGCTTGCGTTGCGTGATGCCATAGTGTTGGCCGAACTTTTGAGCCGATTGATTGATTGATTGATTGATTGATTGATTGATTGATTGATTGATTGATTGATTGATTGATTGATTGATTGATTGGTTGGCTGGTTGGTTGGTTGGTTGATTGATTGATTGATTGATTGATTGATTGATTGATTGATTGATTGCTTGATTGCTTGATTGATTGATTGATTGATTGATTGATTGATTGATTGATTGATTGATTGATTGATTGATTGATTGATTGATTGATTGATTGATTGATTGATTACAGGGTTTAACGCGCCGACGTAACGCGGGCGATGAGGCGCGCCGTAGTGGAGGGCTCCGGCTTAATTTTGACCACCTGGGTATCTTTAACGTGCGCCGAAATTTCGCACGCCCGGGCGTTTTTGCTTTTCGCCTCCATCAGAAAAGTGGCCGCCGCGGCCGGGAATCGAGCCCGCGCCCTCGTGCTCAGCAGCGCTACACCTTAGCCACTGAGCCACCGCGGCGTGTTTTTGAGCCGAATGGTCTGCGCTTCGCTCTCATTCGCCGAATTCGCTTTGCTGGTGGCATGAATTGGTCACTAGAGGGCATTGGTGCGAAGCTGAACCACGGGATTATTCGCCTCAAAGTGTTGGGCCCTATAGCTGCAGTCGTGGCACGGCTGACCAGAAAGCTTTTGACGGAACTGATCAACAGGCCCTCACACCGCTCAGGAGAAGGGTTTGGGATGGGGGTGAGGAGCGGGTTTCGGAAGCGGCCATACTGAAAACCGGGCCAGGTGATTCACACTTTGGAGAAATGAAAAGCTGCTAACGAAAGTCGCCTACACGGAAACGGAGTAGAACCGGACGATTCCGCCGAGGCAGGCCGACACCATGTGGTAGTGGGTATCGGGGGATGGGCATAAGTGATATTGTAGGGTGAGTGTGAGAGGGAAAGAGGTTCCCAGCCTGCACCACATATGTATCGTGAGTCGATATTTTAGGGTATGGAAATTGGAGGGCTGATGGAAAAGGAAGGAGGGAGTGGAGGCAGGGGGTGTTGTGGCAGGTGTGAAACATTTTGAAGCTCGCGGGTTCGATTCCCGGCCGCGGCGGCCGCTTTTCTGATTCAGGCGAAAAGCAAAAACGCCCGTGTGTACGAGATTTCGGCGCACGTTAAAGATCCCCAGGTGGTCAAAATTAATCCGGAGCCCGCCGCTATACGGCGCGCCTCATCGCCTGCGTTGCGTCGGCGCGTTAAAGCCTACAATCAATCGAAACATTTTGAAGCCGTCCCTGTCCTGATGTAAAGGGACGGTAGTGATGGTGGAGTAGATGGGCAAATATAGGTATATAAGGGAAGGTCGCTCGTGGCCGAGCAAAGCTGATGATGGGGGGAGATCGTCTGGGCGCACTCAACGCTTCTGTACGTTCACTTCCCAGATAAGGCGATACACCAAGCCAAGAAGCATGAAGCCAAAACACTTTCATTTAGGCGTAGAGAGTGCGCGAACTGCAACGTCAACCGGTAAACTGCACATACATTAGTCGAGCGGAGGTGCTCTTTGACAGCTGTACGCGTCGCCGCTTGTACAGTGCTGTTAACGACAAAGAACTGACGGGTGATTATTCCTATTCATGCCATGGGGCCTTCGCCAGCTGTGTATATATTCCTATTCAGGTTTTGCGGCAGATTTCTGTCGTAGAACTTAGTTCAATTAATCACCCATCCCAGCCACATCGGTCATTTCGCCCTCCTTTCACCATGCCTTCAAACCGTTACGACCAACAACGGCGCCATTCTCTCTCTTTTTTTTTTTTTTTGAAAGAGACAGGTGACAGAACGACTAATAGAACAGCAAACAAAAGCCTCTTACGTCAGGCTATAACTCTTAAAACACACCCAATAAATTTACTAGCCAATTGTGCTGGCCAGGCTGAATTTAACGTCACGCATCGAAGTATCGGGACACAACTTAAATTCGTTTATCATGAGCTTTTCGTGCCTGTATACAGTATCGGCATCTAAAACATGTTTTTGCGAAATATCGTCTATCTGGATGCAATTTCAAGGGATACTGCCAACTCATGCCTCGAATTGGGCGTAAATTATTTGGAAGCAAATTACACTACTTCCCATTGTTATGTCAAACGCGTCAATAAATGTTCCGATTGTAATTTCGACGTAATATTCGCTAAACGAATCACCGAAGCACTGCCATGCTCCGTTTTTGTAATGCAGCTTGGAAGGCTAAGTTCCCGTTTCGTCATCGTGTATATTGTTAGGAACATAAAACGAAACGAATCATCCGGAGAGCAAATAACGAGATGGCATGCAGTAGACGACCGCGTAGGAAAGTAGGAGCAAGGCAGAGGTAATGAATACATATTACCAAAATTACGTACTCCCCGAGTATTTGTTTATATGACCCATCCACTTGCGCCTACTTTGCCACGTTAACCTCCTCGCGATAGAAAACATCTTTGAAGGCGCCACCATTCTCATTTTTTCTCTTCATTTTGTACCGCATCATTTAGTGTTCGATGGTATAAAACCGGTGCAGTTTTGCTTCCGAATAGCGCACAAACCACGCCTGCAGAATTACGTCAATGTAAAATACGTATATTGGACTGTGGTTGTTCGTTCACCTCTTCGGGCTGTAGGTATTAAATTCAGGGGTTACACTATGTTTAAGTACTTGTCATAAACTTCGACAACAGTGCGTGTCCTCCATCCTCATTCCCGTAGCTTCTTCCCGTTCACAACAGTTCAGTGTTAAAAATCACAGCAGTGGTTCAGGAGAGGGGGGGAGGGCTCACTGCCGCAGTAAGCGATGGAGCGGAATCTTTTTTGGCGGGAAGAGGTGACCTCGTGTTACGAGTGTCAAGAGCCTCTCAGAACTTCTTTTCTGGCTTATTACTTTGTCTGCGCTCACGATCGTTGCCCCCCACCACACTGACACCACGTGAACTGGCCACGACGATGAAGCGACGCCGACGACCTCTTTCGGCCGCGTATTTTGGTTCTTGAAAGAAGCGTTTTCGCGCGCGCGCGCGAAGTTGAGCGCAGTTTTGGCGCGCATTTGTGTGGTTTCGCCTGGCGCGGGAAATGAAACCCGCCGCCGCTACGTGGTGCACGAACGCGGCGTTTCTGAAATAGAAAAGAGACGAAGCTCACGCACCGTACCGGCAGCGGAGGGCGCATCAACGGCTCCTCTCAACCTAATGAAGGTACGAGCCGAGGCTAGCAGGAGGGGAGTACGGTGTATACGGTGGAAAAACTTAGCGCGCGTTACGGTAGAAGTCATTAGGGCTAACGATCGTCTCACGCGCTCGCGCGCGCACGAGATGCGGACGCTCTCCGGCGGCGGCGGCTGCCGCGTCGTCTGCAGCTTCCAAACGCGTCGTCTGCGGCGCTGCCTCTTTCGCCCCCAACGCGTCGTCGTCTGCTTAAGCGCTTCCCTCGTTGTTTTGTTATTCGAACCACCTTATTTGATTTCTTCAACCCGGCCCTCCTCCTTCTTCTTCTCCGAGAGGCCTACCATATCTTCGAGGAATCCCTCTTTTCTACCCTTTCTTTCTCTTTCTTTGCATCTCACGTGATTGTTGTAGCAGACGATGCCGACAAAGGGGGCGGTACCGTACACTCACGTTTGTGCGTGGGAAAAAATCCGAGGAAGACGAAAAAGAAAAAGAGGGAGTCGCAGACTAAATCGTTTTCGTCGCGTCTCGTGCGCCGCTTCTCTTCAGCTTTTCCGGAAATTCCTCGATTCGCCTTTTATCAAAAAGTCGTAAATAACGCGAAGCACCGACGTGCTCTATGGTTTTCTGCGGATGTCGTGATTTTGCTTCTTTTTATGTGGGCGCGCAACGAAGCGTGTTCACTGGGAACCGACCGGATGTGACCGGCGCGTTCATTGTCGCCTTGACCTCGAACCACCTTAACCTTGCATTGCATTCCTTCGAGACGTTCGGCAACGTGTCGTGGCCGTCAGGGATCATATCATAATAATGGGATCATATTATAATAATAACCGATCATGTTATAATAATAAGATCTCTGTCGCATGTGGTTTCACACCATGTTGATGCGAATAACGTCTCATGGCGTGTTCTCTTCTCGCGCTAAAGCACGTCGGGTTGCACTAGTACTAATTGCGGCGGTTTAGGCTAGTTCCCGGGCATCACCTGTAGAAGTAAGGACTTTTGGGTAGGGCTGGGTTTACGGCTGAGCCTAGCTTCCGTCTCACTTCGGACTACCGTATATTTTTTCTGCTCATTTCTAGCTGTAGAAACCCTTGTCTCTGACCCTCTCAGACGTCCTTGCTGTACATGAATCCTGTCCGAAAAGTCTTAAAAGTTTGTTTCTCTTCACATTGCACGCTTAAATCTCCCGCTACCCTCCGTTTTATGTGTACGGAGAAGAGGCCTCTTGACGTGCCCTCCAATTAAAGCTCCACTGCACCAGGGCTTCACGTTTGCTCCTTTCCTTTTCCAGCCGGTGCGTTCCGCTGACGAGATCCGTACCGGCTGCGTCCCTGTCACGGATCGTGGATTCGGCGGCGCGCCAGTCCGCGCGGTTGCGTTGGCTGTGCCGCCGACTAGAGAGAGAGAGAGAGAACGGAATAAGGGAAGTGACGGAGGAGGAGGAGGAGGAGGAGGAGGAGACAAAAGAGCGAGTAGGCCTGCGCTCCCTTTGGCGCCAAGCAGCGACGGGCGGCCGATGCGTCATTTGGCTCCTCAGCGTCGCGCGCCTCGGCGGCGCCGGGGAGAGGGGGAAAGGACGCCCGGTCACGCCCGGTCACACCTGGTCACGCCTGCGGGACGCCGTCCACAGATGGCGCTGCGCTCCCGCGGCGATTTGAAGTGGCGCAGTCGACAGGGACCGCGTGGCGTGTTTGGGTTCGTCGTCGGCGGCGTGTCGGGACGTGTATCCGCGCGAAGGCCGCCCCTTGATCATTTAGGCGGGATAATGATGTCTGCGGTTAGCTTATGGTTTTCACCACGCACTTAATGCCGCGGTAGGGAGGAGACAGAAGAGGATGCGGGCCACGCTTATCGAGCGACGTCTGCGTGTCGGTGCGTGTCTCGACGGACAATAATTGAGGGAAAGTCCTGGGAGTTGCGGTTACGTTATGGTCATTGGTAGGTATTCGATAGCAGCGGCACACAGCGTAAACCGATTGAAGAAAAACATGACAACGTGCTACTGTAACGTGAAATGCACTATTCGAGATAAAGCGGCTTTACTGGGGCCATGGACAGTTTTTGCATGACTGGAAATAAAAAAGTATTCTTGCCGCAATGCCAGATTGATATTGGTATTAAAACTTCTACTGAACAGCACCGGCCGTACGAGCTGACCCCCGTTATGTGAATGTCTTCTCCACTCGAGCCTCCATGCGAGGGGATCCTTGAAAGCGATTTTTACATGTAAAGCATTGCGAAACACGTGGAGTCGAGGACAGACTCGGAATAAGGCCACAAGTGTCCGCGCTAGTGGCTACGAATAAGCAGCCATAGAGGAAGTAATTCCCCCCACGCCATTGCACCTCTATTACCTGGGTACTTGGGATGATGCAAAGTTGCTACGCTGGTGCTTCCGTGCATAATCAGAGCTTTGGGATTCGTTCTTGTATCAATAACAAGCCCATGTGTTAGCTAACGGTTGGTATTAGGAACATTACCCACGAATGGTACCCACAACAAAGAAAACGATGGCAGTCCGTGCTACGTTGTTATTTAATTGTTGAGAATGGCAATAAAGATTAAAATTATTATTATTAGTATTATTATTATTACTATTATTATTATTATTTTGATCGGTTGGGAAGCAATGCTTTCACTATCGATGTATTGGCGTCCGTACGGCAGACTAAAGAAAATTGTTGGCTCGCTTTGTAACTCCGGTTACGTGCTGCAGTTAACCTTGTAACGTAGCTGGAGGTGCGAACAAACGAAAAGCTACTGTGATGATGAATTCAGGGTTCCAGTCCCGCGGGAATTGAAAAGCGTTCGCCTACAGGTGAACGTTGAACGTAAACACCTATACTTGGACCTTTCACTTCTGTGAACCTCACAGTTAGGTTTACTGCACTTGGCTAGAGCTGCACAATTATAGATCCCACTGAACTGTCAGCGTTCCAGTGAAAAAACTGACGATTCCAGTCCTTGATATCAATTAATTTTGATTTTGACTGCGCTCCGCCCGCGGTATTGTGTCGCTACGCTGCAAGACCCGCACAGAGATGGCGCCGCATGGTTCCAAACCATGCGTTTGTTATTTAACAGCATGAGCCAAGCTGAACACGCGGACGCGTGACGTCAGCCGGTGACAGTAAGTGGAGGAGATACACGCAGACGTTGCCTCCTCACCCACGGTTTCCCTAATCATCTAGCCTGATTAATTGAGGCTTGGGTTTAACTTGGATCATATATTATTTCACCAGGGCAATTTTTTGTTGAAGTAGAGTTGTGCGTTGACTCCATAGGCCGTTTCAATCATTCGTAGTTCGCGTTAAACTTGGCTTATTTATTATTCAACCACGACAAACTTACTGTTGGAGCCGAGTTGTGCGTTGGCTATATGGTACACTTAAATCACTCGAAATGGGAATGCTCATCTCGTCTTTTGCCTGCAACGCTTTTTTGCAATTCATTGCATATTCGAGCTCGTTACCTGTTAGGTTAACTTCTACAATTCAGTCTGGCGTTTCTGTACATAAGATACAACACGAACGTTCGCAGTCAATGAATCTCAATGCCGTGGTTGCATATTCCCTCCACGACAGCAGCAAAGGTCCATAAATAACTTCCAGGTAGATAACTAACTAGATCAGGGTAGTATCTGCCGTACGCTCCGCTCTGTACCGAATGACGAGACGAAGGCGTAGAGACGGGTGCAACTTGTTTAGTTTTTGTTGCTCTATGTATGTCCCGTGCTCAACGCCATCCCACGCGCGTCGCAATGATGTGTGCGCGCCGGCCTTGAAATTTAATGGGTCTATGCTGCTAATGGGACGGTTGCTTCCCTGTCAACTTGTCTCCCGCCATGCGCTCCGTATGTCAGAGAACTTCCCGACGAGTTGACCGGACTTGCGGGAGTCGTCTGGCCAACAACCTTTCCGAATATCGTAAATCGCTCGCCACTCCGAATGACACGCCCTGAAATTCAACTTTGATTTCGCTGTGGACTGTACGGTATGTGGTGGAGCTAAAATTGTGCGCCTTTTTTTCAGCCGACTATATACAAGCAGCGGTTTTCGTTCATTTGTGTCGTGCGAAAAATAGCCGTGGAACCGTTTTGCTCCAGTTTAATTTGAGGGCGGAAACAACCAGATTTATTTCATTTTTTTAAAGCGCAGCTTTATGCGGTCAGGGTGCCATGCATTCTTCGTGCGCGCGAGCAAATGTGCCTTGTGGTAAAACGGACTTTATTGCGAATGCTCAGTACCCGGTTGTAACCCTTGTTTTATGGAAACCTTCCGAAAAAATTCCCCCGCATTTCCCCGAGGGGGAGAATGTGAAAGTGCGAATGCACGGTTGTCGGCCCGCTTGCGGCGCTTGCGCTCGGCCCCGCAGCCCACCGCCTCGCCGCCTTCTCTTCCATCTCTTCCATCGGGTTTGTAGTATCACGTGTACACCACGCAGTTATCAAGCCGCTATAACGCCGCTGAGTCGCCAACGCACGCCGCTGACGACGTAGTTTGAATGCGTTAAAGATATAAGGCGCGTCAACACTGATATCACCGTCGCGTCCGTGGCTTGATCGGTAGAGCGTCGCGCTGCGGCCGCAAAGTCCGCGGATCGAAACCTGGCGCCGGATGCTGTTTCTTTATAGAGGAGCACTGCGGACGCCGACGCCGCCGCCGGCGGTGGATGGTTTGGGGTCGCTTATAAAGTGTATTTTAAAACAATTATAGGACAATTGGCTCGTCAGGATACTCTATCATTACACCGCATTTTATTTACTTAGTTCATAGTAAAGTTGTAAAAATTACATATTCAGCTGCCCATACATTATAAAATACTGAAGGAGGCGTGGTTAACGGAAACAGTTGTAACTCTCGTTTTACGAAAACTTCCTCAACTAAAATTACTTGAGCATAGCTCGTTAAAAGGAGTGTATCATTACGTCTAGTTTAATTTACTTGTCATGACTAGTTCCCAGTATATAAGTTCGTACCTTAGTGGAAAATCATGACAACTGTACTCATCCCATTGTCTAGGACGGACGCAGCTAGGGTCCTCCGCATTCTTGCCCGGGAAACAGCTATCTCCCAATGGTCTCCAGAAGATTTCACATGTGCACGCATTGGTGCCTTTGACCCGAACCTGCAACGTCCCCTTTCACTAGGCCTCCCACGGTCTGACGCCACTCTTCTTTGCCATCTCTGGCTGGGGGTGGCATTCACAAATGCTTACTCGTACTTAATAGGAATGGCAGCAAGGGCGGAGTGCGAAACGTGCGGCACATCGGAGACGATACGCCACGTTTTATGCGAATGCCCATGCTACTCGCCTGCAAGGAAGAAGCTGTCATCAGCACTGAGGAACTTAGACTCTCGGCGGCCATTTTCGGAGGAGAAGATTCTGTGCCACTGGCCTTCTCAGTCATCCGCTCAGAAGGCGACTAAGGAACTATTACGTTTTCTACGGGCGACGAACTTGAACACTAGGCTATAGACTGAACGCCTCCAGTGTCAATCACTGTCAGTGCCTCAGTGCTGGGCATACGTGTCTGGTCCAACTTTTCCTCTTTTTTTTTCCTCTCTCTTTTTTGCCCATTTCCCCTTTCCCACGTGCAGGATAGCAAACTAGGCTCTAGCCGGGTTAACTTTCCTGCCTTTCTTCTACATTCTTCCTTCCTCCTTCCTTCCTTCCTCGTCACCCCCGTGTCGTGCGGTAAATACGTTCGCTGGTCATCCAACTTTACGAAGTGAACTGGCTCATGATTTTTGTGTTAAAGGAGTAGTGACACGAAATTTCAAAGCTGAAATAATTATGTTAAACGGTTCCTTTTTATCAGGATCGATATCTCCCAGCAAGTTACAACAGTAGCCGTTCAGTATAACCTATTTTAAATCCATTTAACCTCTAACCGCACGAGAAAGCTCAGAGCGGGCCAGCGTGACATCATCTGTGGCTTGCCCCAAACTGCCGACGTCATGGCTCCCGTGACGTATACCCGACGCGCTGGCTGCCGTTGGCGCGCGCTGCTACACCGTGTGTACACGTCAGGGTTTTGGGACTGACGTCATGCTGCCCGGGCGCGAGGGAATGGTGAAAACCTTGGCCGGTCTGGGCGAGCGCGTGCGCGCGTCCAGACCGGAAGCGGTGCGACAAGAATGGTGACGTCAGGTGCTACCTTCTGTCATGGCGGCCGCTCGGCGTTCGTTTTGTGGAAACCGAAACTGACACGAATAAACGACGCCGTAAATGACTGCTTACGTTGCGATCGACCGTCTATTGTGCCATTCTGTGTTTAGTGAGCTAATAGGCACTCATAGCAGCGGAAAAAAAAACGTAACACGAAAATTTCGTGTCAGTACTCCTTTAAAACCCTATTCCTGCGTACGGCAATGTTGTGGCGTTGCGGTCTCGCGCATCAGCATCTCATGGGACGTAAAGGTTTATCCTTATGTATACACCACTAACCCCTGCGATCACAGGATTGGTGCATAGAAGCACCTAGCGTCACTAAATAAGCTACTCTTAAGAGTACCGCCACTTCGTGCACCCGGAAGCGTCTGGGGACCATTTTGTTTCTGGCTTGCACTGTTGCCATCTCTCCCAACGAAACCGCCGCCGGTTGTGACGGGCAGAATGTGACCGGCCGCTCTCTCTAGCGTCCGCGCAGCAGAGAGAAAGGAAGAGGAGAGGCGCCCAGAAACAAAATGGCTGTGCCCATATGTAAACAAATATCACGTGGTGCCGACCGACCAATGAAAATCCTGGCTGTACATAACAATGACAGAAAAGAGGGCCGATACTCTAAAAGCCTTTATTTAGCGACGCTAGGTGCACCCAAGATGAACTGGGTGCATGTGCGTTTCCTCCACTCCTTCTGTGCCTCTACTTTCGCATGCCGCCATTTCGCATGCGATTCGCAGGAGGCGAATCGCATGCAACTGTGTGGCATGAGGGGAATAGTTCGTCTGAAGTCTTCTTAGTTGAGTTCCCCGTCTTTGTGAAGCTTCCGACGCGGAAATGGATATTAAAGCGAAGCTTTCTGTGTCTGACTGATTCATCCGTGAACGCCGAAAATCCACTGCAGGAAAGGCAAGTCGTCGATGATGATGAAAATTCAAAACGCTTGGAGGACATGATTCATGTCCACTCAGCTTACCACTCAAGGGTCCTCAATGAAAAAATCAAAGCCCCTTTCGTCTAAAGAAAGATCAATGAGCGCGAATCTTTGTCCCACGCAAACCGAGCGCACGTGAGCGTGCGCTTCGTGCGGAGCACCCGGCGTCGGCCAGGCTTGCGCGTGAGGAGCTCGCAAGAAATACCAAGAAAAAATACTGAGCGCACGTGAGCATGCGCCGGGTGAGGAGCGCGCGGCGTCGGCCAGCTCGACCTTCGAGAACACTCTGCCCTGCAGCGTTCGTGTCGTGATCTCTCGCGTGCTCTTCTCCTCGCCAGTTCACGTGCGTTCGCGCCTGAAGTGGGGAGCACAGACCCCGAGTTCGCGAAGTCGGTTGCCGCCAGTTCTTGCACGTGCTAACGCGGTCCACTTTGGGAGAGATGCGAAGGGCTGCGGACAAAATGATCCGGGCCCGCCAGTCATAGAGAACTTTCAGTTGCACGTTCGGAAATCCATGTGAGGTGCCACAGCCGGGTCTTCGACGAAGGGAGAGGGGCTACCAGCCCTGCTGTTTCTCCGGCCTTGCACCCCTGGTGCAAGCTGCGCCATTTTTTTTCCAACAGGTGAATAGCTAGCGCTCTGCGACAGTTTCCGAGGTGAACACCAAGGGGTTTGAGCCCGCTTTGTGCCTCATGTTCACGAATTTAGCACGCATTCATATAACGGCAAATGCTGTCACTCTTTCAGTATTAACAAGAAACGAACAACCAGCAGGCGATCACGCGGAGGAAGTAGGAGTAGACGTTTACGGAGTAACCATGTTTGTGCTGGAGGTCGGCAACGTTCGCGACATGTGGACTGCGGCCCGGAATTCATTGACTGCACCCATCTCTTGATCTCGCACCAAATTCCTTGGTGTAGACAATAGTGTCGAAAATGGAAGAAAAAAACTTCGAGAAATTCTAAATATAAGAAGTAACAATTGACATTTTGAAGTTTAACAAGGTGAACTAGCACTTCCGATGTATGAAGCGGACATCGCTTGTGTCTGGCTTCATGTTAATTCAGATGAGCTGCAGTTTGTTAACCGTAGCTAAATGTCATGATCACGAAGGGGAGTTGATTTTAGCATTATATCAAATATCAGCCTGGCAAGAGTTGTTTTGCTCATAGTCGTTGGGCTGCCCTTAGAACACATCGGTGGCGGATGAACAGCTGGCACAAACCCCAATTATTAATTAAGGCAACAGTTAGGTTGCGGACGTTACTCATCCGATGCCAACTGGCATATGCGATCCACTGTGATCCTCAGCGGTGAGAACGAACGAACGCCTTCTTCAGCGCGGCGAACGAGCACCATCCGCGAGGGTCCCAGGGCCTCAGCCTTAACTCGTCACGACAGTCCTCGGCGCCGGCCGTCGATGTCCTACATACCCCTTTCGTTACCGCCTCGGGCCGTGGCGTGCGTCTGGCGCACGCTCGCCGCGTGCGAGCGGGATTGGGTCGAGCTTATTAAGTGCAGAGCTGTGAGGCGAGCCACACCTCCTAGATTAGAGAAAGCCTGGTAATCGACTGGGAGAAACTCTTCTGTGGTGTGATTGGACAAGCTGGAAGGAAACAACAGCGTCTCACCACGACGTCAGCTTACTAGAACAAATGTATTCAAGCTTATCCAATCACTAGTCACGGGTGAAGACGATCAGCCGCAGCTTATGTGCCTTCGCGTGTAGTGGTGTGTTGATGCAGGAGGCACATCAGAGAAAGGAAACGGGCCACTGTGGCACGCGCGCAAGCGCGTCAACGGCCGAGAGAAATAAGGAGGGGCCTTTTTGCAGTGTTGTAATTGTACGACCAATTAAAAGCTTTGTATGCCCTCTTTATTCAACGTTTCAAGGTTATAAATGAAGCTATGCCGAACGTATAGCTATACGGGCGAGGCTCGTTATATCGGAATAAAAAAAAACTAACGAACTGAGGAGACGATACAGAGGCTTTCTCTTACCTTAGGGGTGTTTGTGGGACAAGCCGCCCCATCTGGGAACACCCGATGCCTTTGAGCACTGGGAGTTGATACATTGTATTTGACGTAACGCGACGCAGAGTTGGGGATGTGAACGCAGCGCGTTGGGACGCGCCGTAAGCCGCCCCCATGTCTGTCCACCAGGCGGGTCCTCCGTGAAGTAGCACGGGTTTTGATCGATCGCGAATTCGTTTCCTACTCGTTCATTCATGGTTCGCCTGGCAGGAGAGCTCGCCGTAACTTTGATGATCCACTGATAGTTTTAAAAATTGATCAGATGATTATACGAGCGTTCTGGGATTAAGCAAAGTCGTCGTCTCATAGCGGCCATTAATTACCCTCGAGAATATATTTTTTTTTAAATTATCGTACATTCGGGACAAATTATTGAGTTAGTTATCGAAAATTACCTCTATGTTCATACTAAACGATTACAGCTAACTGTTACCATATTATAATTATTTTCTCCTCTCCTCGTGCCATGTGACCGATGATGATGATGATGGTGGTGATGGTGGTGGTGGTGGTGGCGGCACACCTGGGGTGCTCCATATCACCCAACTCTTCGGAAATATTCGCTCAGATGCGACAATAAGTGAATACGAGTGGCACAAAACGTTGTTCACATTCACCATCGTACAACTGACTTCCGCAACAATCCAGTAGGTACTCCTAATTGAATAAAATTATCCTAGCTCTAAATGATTCCGAAGAAGTCTTTAGGTTTATGTTACCGTGAGAAACCTTTACACTCCACGCGCCCGTTCCACGGCGTCTCGTAAACGACTATGGGCCTGGTAATTAAAATAGCTACCTTCGGGGCTAAAGCTTTAGATTTATGATGTTATTAAAGGCGGTCCCTCATTATTTCTTATACGAACCATGCTTCTGAAGGTCCTGAACCTCGGCATAAATTGTAAAAAATGTAAAAAAATTAATGTTCCCAACAAAAATAAATGGTATGTTTCACAGTCACAGCCGTCAAAAGACCATTGTATCTGCCCTTTTTTCTCTGCACTTGCCTCATCCCGTGCGTGTGTCCGCCGCCGTGAGTGCGCCGTGTTGCAGGACGAAGCGCACGAGTGCGACCCGCGTTCCGTCCAGGTAGCGTGGTTGGCGAGCGGCTGCAATAGAGTTGCCTCTGTTCCGACGGCGAAAAACGGAAGCCCAAACTTTACTGTTTAGTACATGGAGAGTAGAGATAATCGAAGGCACAGCAGCACACGGGCATGCTTAAAGCATCACGACTCGAACGGGCAGAGTAACGTTCTCCGCCAACACCAAACATGCACTGACGGCTCGTCAAAAGCCGAGCCTGTTTGTAGTATTCACTGCAGCGGTAAAAACAAGCGTTGACGTGCTTCTGGGAAGAGACGCGCAAACAAGCGAAAGCACTCCCATTAAGCATGTGAGGCGATGAGTTGTCACCAACAACAGTCGCCGCGTGGAGCCCACGCATGCGCAAAAAGGTTCTTGATAGGGTGTAGGTTTGGGCGAGTTAATGTTCCATGCTGTGTGTCAACTTGCGCAAAAAGACGAAGACGCAGGAGCTAATGTCCGGCCGAACCTATACTGAATTCAAAAAGGGGATTCGATTGCTGAGATAAGGAAACGTGTTAGTTTTAACTCTTCATAATGTATTCTGTAGTTTGGATGAAGAAAGGGGAGATGACCCTCCTACCTAGTTTATAGATAGTCTTGCCGGATTTACTGGTAGGGCATACTGGGGTGTTATAGTGCTCTTTCTCCGTGTCGCGGTTGGTGAGAGCGCTGGTCAGGGCACGATTGCGTCATTGGCCGGGAAGGCAGAAAGGGCAGGGGTTCACATGATTTTGATAGTACGAAAAGGATGGGTTGAGGTCAGGGGGCACGTTGCTGTTGTCTTGATTGTAAGATTTCAGGAGGTCAGTCTCTTGAGGAGATATCCATGGTCGTGGGTTCCCGACGTCGATGGAATGGGGTCGCACCACTGACCTGGAATCCTTGGAATAAAGTGCGCCGAGTGCCGGGACTCAGGCTTTTCTTCTTGCTCCATGATGGTCTGGATGCAGATTTTTGGGAAGCTCTCGGGCATGGATATTTACTTTGACCTCCGGTTGGAGAATTTCTGTTGACTGGAGCCCATGGGTGTGCCATTTATATGTTGCTAAGAGCAGTCCCCCGCCAGCATGTGTGTAGAAGGCGGGGTCGGGGTCTTGGGGATGGCCGTACGGAGCCCTTCCTTGTCCTCTGCGCTTCGCCAGTCCGATGCCGTGAGTTGGTCAGGAGACACTGCACAGAAATGAAAATATGAAGTCTTGCAGGTGTGAATGCTTGTGGAGCTGCATGGCTTGAGCAATTCGGAAAGCACGGGGAGGACCTGGATCATATCACTCGGGACCGCCCACTTTTAATTAAAAGACGATTTACTTAGAGCCGGAGTGCAACTGGGAGGATGTGAGACTGCGGTGTCCAGCAAACGGGTTTCGTGTGCACACTAAACATTGCAGGTTGGCTGGGGCGTGAGTGGAGCGACAGGGACAAGGTGGGGTGGGGTGGAATGAACGATTTACTGCACATTTCCAGGTATTGGCTACGTTGGTGATCTATTGGTGATGTAAAATTTCTCTAGCACGAGGAAGAGGTGGCACGGGGGATGAGTAACCAACATGCGGTGTTGCTCAACGTCTGCTCGCTAATCTGAAGTGAGCGAGGTTCTACGAAAAGTCCGCGAGGAGCTTCGGCGTGATTTCAAGTTTCTCGCAGCTCTCAGAGATGCAAATGTAATCGTAAACTCCGCGTTATATTTCCGGACGACTGAATACGGGCACGGCAGGGTTTAACGCGCCGACGCAACGCAGGCGATGAGGCGCGCCGTAGTGGAGGGCTCCGGATTAATTTTGACCACCTGGGGATCTTTAACGTGCGCCGAAATCTCGTACACACGGGAGTTATTGCTTTTCGCCTCCACCAGAAAAGCGGCCGCCGCGGCCGGGAATCGAACCCGCGACCTCGTGCTCAAGGATACGCGTGTTAACGGCCCACTAACGAGTTCGCGGCTGTAGGTGGTAGCCATTTCGGAGTCAAAGCGATTCCAACGGGCTGTGATGGCTGCATTCGACATCGCCGTGGGCGCGGTCAGCATACCAGACAATTACGGAGCTGCTTGTCTGCCAAGTCGTAAACAATCAAGTGTCGGATCCATAGTCCAAACAAGTAGCACCTCACGCGTTACTGCCAAGTGCGCGTGGTTGCCACGGGGACAGTGTCTCATGTCCTGGTACGGTCCGAAGCACGTGTTCGCACATGAACACTAAACTGTCGTCTCCAATCGGACCACGTGAGCCGAATAGAGATTCGCCAGCGTCCACGTGTCCACCAACGATGACGCGCGCATTTCGTCGAAGCTGCCAGAGTCGTCGGCCTAGTGATTTCGGAGACAGGGCCGGAAGGTCGCTGTCGTCAACGGCCGCGCCTCGTAGTAACAGCTCGCCAGTCGGCCGCTGCCAGCGTGGACTGGTCTACGCGGGCGGCGCGCGAGGGGAAGGGTGAAAGGTTGGCGACGGCGGCGGAAATTCCACAGCCTCCGCCACCACACAACGACAGCGTGCGTTCCTGGGGCGCCGGCGGCAGCACCAAGCAGCACGTTCCCATCGCCGCCGCCGCCAAGCCAAGGCCGCTGGCCGTGCCCGCGTCACGTGACCGCGTCACGCGCCCCGCGCGCAAGGACGTTCAACCGGGACGCGACGCCAGCCGTCGCCGAGGCACCCCCGAAACCTTCGCCTCTCTCGTTTCGCCGTGCTCGCTGGGGTCGCGCTCGGCAGCTGACCGTTGGCTTCTGCCGCCGTAGTGAGCCGCTGCTGCTTCGCGACCGCCGCCTCTGACGGTGCGACTCGCCGGACGGGCTGTGCGAGGTGGTGGCCGCTTCGCTTTCGGCGCTGTTGCTAGCGTGATGCTGCGCGCCGCCGTCGGTCGACAGAGGGAGCCAGTGGCACGCCTTGGAGTTGGAAGCGATCCTGTTACGCCTTCGAAGAAAAGCGCGATGACGCCGATCACGGTGTGAACGAACCTGTGCGCCCCCCGCCCTGGTGGCTCAGTGGCCGAGACCTGCACTTGAGCAAGAGGCCGACAGTTTCACTCCCCGTCACGGCCCCGCTGTTATTGTATCTTTTTTGACGGGAATGAACTGCAAAAGAAACTGTCACGTAGGCTACCCGGTTAATGTACCTGGTTCCGGTTTAAAAAGCCACGTAATCCTGGTTCTATCACGTAGGCATGCCGGTTAATGGGCCTAGTTCCGGTTAAAGAAAGCCACGTAATCCTGCTTTGCGCAGTGGTGAATTGAAGTTCAAACTACCTCTTAACTAGCACTGCTAAACTATGGAGAGCTTGCATCCCTTTCCCCTCCTCCAGGTCACTTCAGATGGAATTTTTACCTCAATCACGACCCCTTCCACTCAAGGCTCAGTTTAAATCTACCTCACCCTACCTCCACGAAGCACCTTGTTAGCCCAAGTGTCACTTCACCGCGTCACAGGAAACAGCTCAGCCAAATTTTCGGCTTTGAGCTTCATTCTGGCAATAGAAAATTCACTATAATACGACTGTCGGAAGCTCAGTAAATGGTGCTTCGTATAGTTTAGGATTACCAAACGCAAGTTTCACGGCGGGCTATTTGAGACACGTCCCCTGAGTAGCCGGAACGGGCTACCGTTGTCACAGGTCAAAGTCCAGTTCGGGCTTATTGTAACCTGTATGCTCGGGCTTCTTGGATGTTTCAAGCGCACCGGGCTTGTTTTGACGTGCACTGAATGCCACGCGTTCGCTAAGCGAACGGTCCAGATTCAACTTCGGTGACGTTTACCTCCATCCATTATGGTCACACTCGAGATCAATTGTCATTGTAGTCCGCCTTTGTTCCTTAGCGCCATGCAGAATTGGGCAGAGGAGGTACGGCTTTCTGCCAATTTATTATTAGCTGCGATGAGGGGGGGAGGGGGATTTAAATGCGCTTTGTTTAGCGTTATGTGGCATATACCAGGCATGAACATCCATAGGGGGGGGGGGGAGCATAAGGGCGCAGGTGCAACTTCCTGCATGCGAAGAAGCTTGTAAGAAACATTAATTTCGAGAGTAACACCACTGGAGAATCTGACTGATCTGTCGTTTTGAGTGCAGACAATAATAAACATTATTTTAGGTGCGGATTACCATAGGACCGCACAATGTCCGTCCGCGTCCATGCGCATAGCATTTACAGTCCCAAAAAATCACACAGGCACCGGCAGGATGCGAGCCTGTGTCTGGTAGACCAGACAGAGTTAGTGTCAGTCGCCTTACCCATTGGGCTACGACCGTGAGTTAGCACCCGAGAGTCAAACGGCTTACTCCCTCGCCTTAACGGTGCGGAGTACCTTGGGACCTCCCAACGTCCGTCAGCGTCCATCCATGCGCACACCACCATCAAGCGAAAATAAAGCGAAATTCGGTTTGAGCCGAGAGTTCCAGTTTCACTCAAGGAATAGTCAAGGTGCAACTCACGGCTCAAATTGAATGGCGGCTGGGGTGCAAATCGGATGTCACTCTGGGTGCAACTTGGATGTCACTTCGAGTCCCCGTACTCCGCACACTCGCCATCATCCACGGAGTGGAGATGCTGCCATTTTTTATTTTATTTTGCAATAGGGGGACCGAGGAATGCTTCTTCACTGGTTAGTTGAGGGTGGGGTAGGGGCAGAGAAGGGCAAAGGTCGCGATAGGGGTGAAGGAGGTCTTGTGTTAAGGCGCTGTCACCGAACTTTCCTGTGGACCGCTTTGCACCCCCGTGACCGCCTTCGTAAAGTTCGCTGACACCCATTACGAGTCTACTTGCAGAGAAGCGTTCTTCACGGGAAGCTTTTGGATCGGGGGGTGGGCGAGGAAGATTCAGTAAACGTAGGGCTAAAGTCTGCCATTAGCAGCTTGAGGTATAGAAAAAGAAAAACAAAATGGCGGATTCAGGTTCTGTGGACTGTTGCGCCCCTTGTACACGGCGCCGACCTCTGGCCCGGCAGTGCGATTGAATGTGCTGTGAAAAAAAAAAAAAAAGTCTGGCGATTACGATGCTCCCTAATCGATATTAGGGAGCATCGGTTAGGGAGCATTAGCTGTTGAGCTGTTTTGACTGTGCAAAATATGTCGCAGCGAAGAATTTCAGGCGGACATATTTGTACGGTTACAGAAAACTTGTATTTGCCGTGGCTGAAGGAGCACATGCACTGGTTGCCTCGCTCATTGCTCAGCACTCACTCGGAGTTCTGGCGTCGGCGGTGCTGAGCCTCCGCTGAGGCAGCTCGTTTAGCTGCAGCGGCTGACGAAGCGCACGACCGGTTCTCGCTGTTCAGCACTCACTCTTGATGGCTGCAGTGCGCTGATGCGGCACTCACTCGTGGGTTCTCTCGACGTCAGCTATGGTAGCCTCTGCATCGGCGGCGCCAAGTGCGTCTCAGGAAGGGGCCGCGACCCGCGTCTTAAGCGAACGCACATCATCGCCTCGCGCACGCCACCCTCACGTTTTCGCCCCAGCGTCGCGCCGTCGAGCGCCTCGTGCGGGCTCATCATACTGCCCCCCCCCACCCGCCCCCACCGCACACTTTCGAAGAATCGTCTCGCGCCACCACGGCGAACCGCCCTCTCCTCCCAATTTCGCGACACTATCCTCCTTTGCTTTCTTTCACTCTTCGGTCTTGCCATCGTTCTCTCGGTAACGACGACGGCGACGCGACTCCGCTGTAGTTTCATGTCCGCAGCTGTTTCCTTCCGAAGGTCTTTGTGTGTTGTTTCGGATGCAGCATTTGTTCAACATTGCTGGGACCTAGAAGCCTCATCAGAAGGAGGCAGCTGCTCTCGGCAGTGGCTCTGCAGTTAATACTGAAATTGGCAAAGTAGAGCATATCACAGTGCATGAACAATGCCATTATACTCTTGGTGATTGCATATATGCTTGGCGTTGTAACAACATGAACCATGTTCCAGATTGAAGACGGTAATGCGCGAATCGGTACCTAGAGCCACCGGGACCACGGTAGGAGAAAGAAGAGGAGACCACGCGCAACAAGCAGGCCGACCCTCTCCCTCCTCAAACATAAAAGCCGCTTGGCGGCGGCAGCAACACGCTAACCTATTAAGGTGGGATTACCGCCTCTTTATTTTAAAGCATCGTCTCAATGCTAGCATGCTAAAAAAACTCACAAAAAGAATAGAAAAACAACCTAGCAGAAATGGAAATGAAAAAAAATTAAAGGAAGCTTCACGACCATTACGACGGTTTAAGTCCCCGATAGCAGGTGATTTGCTTGCTCTTCGCTGCTGCAACGTCCTTTACTCCATCATTGTTGCTATAAGTCTGCGCTTCCCTTATTTTTTTGGAAGTGATAATCGTTGGACATTAATTTGGAGGGGCATTCGCTGTCGTATCTCTCTCGTTCCGAGCAAGTGTTGCCATTATTACGACGAACGCTGGAGCTTTTTTTTTTTTTTTTTTAGGGGGGGAATCTTGGCCGATCTCCCTAAGTGGGTATGCTTGGCTTGACAAACGTGCGCCGGATACGCTGGGCGATCACCGCGAGCCACGCGCTCACGTGCGCTCGACATTTTCTGGGTATTTTTAACTGCGGACACCAAACTCAAACGATTTGCTAAACAGCTTCGCTGTTAAAATGTCCATAAAATCAAATGCAGGACACTGTAACCTGTAACATGTTTACTGTAACATGTCTAGTCCTCGCTGCCAAGCGCATTTCCTTCAAACGCTGCCGCACGCAAGACTGAAGCAGTGCCACTTAGAAAAAACAGCGCCAAAAAACCATACGACAGGGAGTAAAGACAAACACTGCGCTGAACTGCCAACTGGTGTTTATTTAGAAGAACAATTAATATATACTAGAATCAAAAACAACGCATTACACGTGGCTGCTTTCATTTCCACAATCAACTCCCATTTTTTGTGTGTTTGTGTTATGGATTTCCTTCTCTCCTCCTTGTTTTCGATTCCAGTATATATTCATTGTTCTTCTAAATAAACCTCAGTTGGCAGTTCAGCGCAGTGTTTGTCTTTACTCCCTGTCGTATCGTTTTTTGGCGCTGTTTTTTCTAAGTGGCATCATGCGCCAACTAGCCCGTCTCAGTTCACTGAAGCAGTCCTGAACATCTGTGCCCCCTCACTCTCTTCATACCCCAACATGCGTGGTGTGATGCTGGTGGTGAAAACGTTTTTTTGAAATGAATGGCATAGGCGAGGACAGAAGAAAAGGGATGAGCAGTGGGTGGCCATCCTAGTGCGGTAGGCCGAGTGCCTTCGCGGCCACCATGGCCCGAGACTCCAGGAACTCGTGGTCTTCAAGCCGTCTGCTGCGCTCTGCTCGAGGGAGGAGGGAAAAGAGGGTGAGGGGCTTGTGGGAAAACTCAATACGTGCTAGGGGCAGTGGCGTTAGGAGTATCAGGGCAGTGCGGGCAGCAGTAGGGGTAGGTGGTGGGTGAGATCCTTTGATGTTGTGGGTAATGGTATTAGGTGTGAGTTTGCAGTCGGCACCAAATGCGTGCGTCCACAGTGGAAAGGGAGGGTGGGGAGCCGGAGATGAGGGGGGAGGGGTGCTTTATTGTAGGGGTGTAGTATGTCACTATAGGGTTGGGGGAGGGAAGTGCAGTACCGAAGAGTTGCAGAGCGGTGCCTCGCCTTCTCCTTCGGGGAATGCCACGTAGATGACCTCACTCTCAGAAAGGCATGTCTGTGCAGGGATCCATACTATGGGAGACTGTGGTAGCTCATGGCCTTTGAGAGAGTATGGTCGCTGCGAGACTATAGTGATACATCCGGAGGCAAAGCGGCGACAGGCCTCTTGCGGATCCGTGAGTACGTTAACGTAGGGACAAGAGGCACGTGCTATTGCCAGAGCGGTGACTATTGCGGGAGAGCAAGAAACTTTTCGCGGTGCACTGTGAACAGAAGGAGTGACAAAAGTGCTAAGAACGACAGAGGAGATAGCGCGCCATAGGGACAGCGG
This sequence comes from Haemaphysalis longicornis, assembly GCF_048455015.1. NCBI lineage: Eukaryota > Metazoa > Arthropoda > Arachnida > Ixodida > Ixodidae > Haemaphysalis > Haemaphysalis longicornis. The sequence continues at coordinate 80,579,932 of NW_027526204.1, read as the reverse complement.
CCTTGATGGTTACAGGGAGAGCTCCCTTCGGAACGCTGGAGGCGTTACCATGTCGATAACCAGTCGAAGCGTGGCTTACCGAGGGCGTGGTCTCGATGGATCTGGTCACTTCCGTCACCGCTAATACACGGTGCAGCCACTGTGGCCCGCAATAGAGGAAGGAATGGGACTGGCTAAGGTTGACTGCCGATACTGGCAAGTATAAAAGCGACAGGAAGCCAATTCCGCATCTAAAGCGAACAAATCTGACCGCTGATATGGTTGGAGCGCTAAGAACGGTTAGCTCGGTGTACGAGGGACAGAAATGCCGCGTTGCGGACTACTGAGCAACGCGGGCTCAAGAGGGCGAGCTTCAAGTTAGCGGGTTAATGGACGAGATTTTCGCGCATTCAGTCTAGTCCACTTATAACAATATCCAAGTGCCAAGGAAATCCCATCGTTGTAACCGATGATTGTTATATGCGGGTTGCTAAATAAAAAGACAGAGCAGAGCTTAAAACAAACTATGTGCTGCTACCTATTTGTGGAAAAGAAGCCATCCTCGGCCAGCTTTGTTTAATGCACATGAAGCTGGCGCACATTTTTTTTCAAAAGTATCTATAGGTGCTTCACCTAACTGAGCGAAGGGTCCTTGGTGGAAACGAAGTCCTTGAGAGACTATATACGTTGGGCCTCCTGCGAAGGTGCTACCCGAGTAGGCTGTGCAACCGCGTCGTCAGATTTGTCTCTGCCAACGCTGTCCGCAGCACGTATCCGCGCAACGATCGCCTCTTCAGTGAGGCACTCAGACATTTCCAAAACATCGGCCCTGACGTTTGATCTGCGGAAAAACGGAGGTAGTTTCGGAAGAGGCGCTCTGTAAAATTCAAAGCAGCAGGCACGGGGATGGAGCCAAAGCGGCGGAATCGGGAGGAGTGTTTGGAAGGAGAACTATTCCCCTCCTCCTCTCGCTTCCTCGTAAGCGGCGTAGTTGACTTGTTTTCTTAGGGGTGGACGGGATGCAAGACGCATCTTGGCGCATGGTGTCAGCGTGGTTGGCGTGGAGATCCAGCGGCATCTCACATTTTCGGTGCTTGCTGTAACCCGATTCAATCGCTATATCCGATATCGCGGCACTGGAGCATTGTAATAAGCGGTTTATTTTCCTATGGAAAGCATACAAAAGTGGACGGTGCCATAGCCGTTCATTGTTATATCCGGTATATTGTTATAAACGGTATCGTTGTAAGGGGGACTCGACTGTATATCCACCAATGGATTTTCAATTATTTTTTTTATTATTCCAGCCGCGAGTGGTTCCTTCTCATCAAGCCCGCCACAACAGGCCACCACATACATTTCGCAAGGGCCGGCTGCGGCGGCGTTGCCAAAGGTCAAAGAGCCGCCAGATACAGCCCGTTCCGTTTAGGGGGTCAGTATGCAGCGTGCTGGATATCCGGAGCGTGCAATTCTCTTCCATGCTCGTGTTAGGTAAAAACCGAAAAGGAAGGTCCCACAACAACCGCTATCGATTCAAGAAACTTCACCCAGTTCAGTGCGACAGCAAGTTTCAGCTGATTGATTGATTGATTGATTGATTGATTGATTGATTGATTGATTGATTGATTGATTGATTGATTGATTGATTGATTGATTGATTGATTGAATGAATGAATGCCGATGCTACACCTGAACTACGAAGCGCGCCGTAGTGGATTAATTTCGAACACCCTGGGGATCTTTGACGGGCGCCTAAACATCAATGCGCGGTCATTCTCGCCTCCATCAGAAAAGCAGCCACCGCGGCCAGAATCGAACCCACTACCTTGGGATCAGCTGCACAACGCCTTAGCCACCGAGCCTCTCCGGCGGGTGGACGTTTTAGCCCCTCGCGTTTGCTGAATTAATGCGGCCCATTCGCTGGTAGGGCGGAAAAGAGCTACCGATGAAAGTGGAAGGTAAAACAGGAGAAAACTGAAAAAGGAGGGCGGAAGTGGGCCATTACGTGAGGGAACAGGCAGCTACAAAGTAAGTTGAACCAAGAGACCATAAAGTTTCATACTAATATACACTAGAGGGAAATCTGGCGCCTCTGTCTAGGGGAGCCCGCGCTTCAGCGAGCGTTCCGTCAAGTACCGGGTAGGCACGTTTCACTTGTCCTTGGAATGGCTCATGAACAGGCTGAAAAGTTGGCTGTGTTTGCGAAAAACCGACATTATTACTGTAGAAGGCTCATCAAAATTGCTTTGCTGTTATAAAAGTCAACCTCCAGAAAGATTAATTTGTCAGTGATTATGTAGAAGTCAGTGATTATGTAGAAGTGATTATGTAGAACAAGAAGAAATGTTACCCTTTTTGGTTGATTTTGGCTTCGATACAAAAAATTACGCCCACCTCCCCTCGCGGGAACTCTGGTGTGATGCGACGCTGAGGGGGGTTCAAGCGCAAGCGGAGAGCAACCGTCGACCGAAAGGCCGCCGGAGAGCGGCACACCGGTTATATGCGCAGCGCGCCGGAAGGAGAGGAGACCGCGGAGAGAGTGCCGCGGCTATGACGCAACACAATCCAACACAATCCACTTTAATCCAATCCAATCCAAAGCCAGTCCAATCCAAGTCAATCCAGGCCAAGCTAAGCCAATCCAATCGAATCCAATCCAATGCCCCTCGCGAGAGAGTGTTCGCTATCGGAGAGGAGAGGGGGAGAGTGGCTGCGGACAACAACAACGGACGCACGCAGGAAGGACAGGGCCGCCGACAAGAGATGCTCTCAGCGTCGCATCTAAAAAAAGCCATATTGCTAGCTAAGCCAAGTAGGCGAGGAACATCGCTAGCGGCAATGGCGCCACCTACGGTGGCCCTGACTGCAGCGACAGATTTCCCTCTAGTACATATTTGTATGAAACTCTATGCAGGAGACAAAGACACAGAACAGACCTAGTGACACGCATGCGCCGTTATTCCACAAATAAGTGAAATGGACAGCGAAACAACCAAGCCCAGAGGCGAATACAGGCACCAAAGGTACGATTATGATGTTACGAACGGACAGGGGGGAGCCAACACAAATACAGGCATGCCCAAGCGCACACGCATGCGAATCAGCAGTGGCGCAGACAAGTCCTCCAAGACGAAATCCCGGACGCTCAGAAGAAACGATGAAGGAAAAGAGAGAGAGAGAGAGAGAGAGATCAGGGAGGCCCAGCAGCATCTCGTTATCTGGCCGCCATCGCGTCATGCTTGCGTGAGATTGCAGCCGCGGGTGGTCGCGTCGGGTCGCTTCCCGACGCGTTCCGACGAACACGCAACTTGTAGGCAAACAAACATACGCAGCCTATAATTAGAGGCAACGGCCGCTCCGCGAGAACAACAAACACGACACGAAACAATGCGTTTCCAGGTTCGCCGCTCCCCGCGAGCGGCGGTCGGAAACAGCAACGGGCGTACGTTTCGCCGTTTATATCTCTAGTTTCGTGAACTGAAAGTGGCGCTGGGTGTAATCTTGACACTTCTGTACAACACGCCGCAGATAAAACAATTCCTGATAGCGCGCCTTTTGTATCCTGAGGGTAAGCATATATATAGATCATGTTAAATTCGTAGTTTGAATGCCCCCAGAACCTTTAAACGGAAGGTTCAAACCGCGGGCCTATCGTCCACGCTTCTCAAATATTTAAAAAGAACCACTAAGCATCAGGGGAAGGCAAGGAGAAGGAGACGATGACAAATAGAAAGCGACGAAGGAAGGGGAAGAGAAAAATACAAAAAGAAAATGAGGAGAGCCAACAATTGTCAGGACTTTTTACCATTAATGAATAGCCCTGCGGCAGCATCGTAGCTTGTTTTGCCTAGAACCACCTAACCAATAGGCATATTCATTCGTCAAACATTTATAACACCTAAAGATGTTCATTACTGCGCTGCGCATGCGCAGTTAGGTCATCCTGTCATCCTGTCGAGGGCGCCAATTATATCGCAGGACGGATAAGTTGGAAAAGTAAAGAGATGTCACGACATAGACCTGTTCATGCCTTTACACCCAAAACCGTCTGGATTGCCCGCGTCTGTGCTGCGCTCGCGCAGTTACAGCGTCCTGTCGACGGCGCCAGTTACATCGGCGCAAAGTCCAGCCCCGGTGATATAAAATGCAAGCTACGAAGACGAATAAGTCGAAGACGTCTATAGATGTCTCAACAACGTCGCATGTACAACACCCCCTGTGTGTCTAAAAAGCTCCAAAGACGAATACGTCGAAGACCTCTATATAGACGTCGCAACAACGTCGCGTGCCCATCACCTACTGTGTGTCTAAAAAGCTCCAAAGACGAATACGTTGAAGACGTCTAAGACGTCGCAACAACTTCGCAGGTTCGAAAGCCCGTGTGTCTCTAAAAAGCTCCGAAGGCGAATAAATTGAAGACGTCTATAGACGTCATGACCGAACGTGACATGTCCAACAGCTCGTGTGTGTCTTAAAAGCTCCGAAGGCGAATAAATTCAATACGTCTACAGATGTCAAAACAACGTCTCATGTCCAACACCCCCTCTGTGTCTCCGAAGACGAATAAGTCGAAGACGTCTACAGACGTCACACCAGCGTGGCATGTCCAACACCCCCTGTGTGTCTAAAAATGCACCAACGTGCAAACCGTCGCCTCTTCACGTACTATGCTGGTGCGCGATGCGTGTCTGCGGGCATCGAGAGCGATGGCCGGCGCAGCGCCCTCTCAGCAGTGGAGCATCGGGGGTCGGCGGCCCACAAGCGTCGTACCGACCTGGATTCGCGGGGCCGCGCGTTCTGTTTGTAAACAAACCGCCGCTGTGCGCCAGGGAAGAGGGGCCTCGGCGCGCGACGCATGAGGAAGTGGCCCCGTTGTGTCACGAGCTTCCCCCCACCACTGCCGAGGAAGAAGGCGGCGAGGAATGTGCGCTGCCACCGGGAGAGAGGAGCCGCTTCGTTATAGAATGCATTGCGCCGCTCGTAGGCAGCGCCTGCCGATGGTCCGGAACACCGAGTCACAAGAGGAACCATTGCCAGTTTCTTATTGTTCTGGTTATTGTTGCGGTTGATTTTTTTATTTGTTTATTTATAATTTGTTTATTTATATAATATATATTTATAAATATATATATTTATATATATTTATATATTGGGACTTCGCTCTCGCTACTGGCGTTCATCTGAGAATGTAGTTTTCCCGAACTGACACCACCCTCCCCACCCGCCCCCACATAGGCCGAGTCGCCATCCTTGTGCCAATAAAGTTTCATTCATTCATTCATTCATTTATAAATACGCAGACCTATCACATGTGATTTGGTCCTGTGAAGAAAAACCCCTCCAAACTCTTAAAAAGCACCCCATTTTATTACAAATTACGAACGGCGAGCAGTGGGAGGCCACGCTGCTCAGCACAGACCCTATGATCCAGGTCTCACTAGCCCAGGTGGCCGAAGACGCCGCAGAGATCTACATGAATCCTGCCGTCGCCGGAAGGACACTGAAGTCGACCTGAAAACGGTCCCACCCGTGGCAACAATAAAGTTTAATCTGATCTGATCTGATGTATTGGTACTGCAGGCCAATATTTAGGAGTGGCAACAATACAAAAAAGGCTTAGCAAAACAAGTCCGCAGCATCGTCACAGACAACGCAGGAGGTACATAAAATACATCAAAGTACTTCATACAATACAAGAAAAAACGGCAATCACTTCATAACTCAGTGCAGCACTAAGCAAACAAGAAAAGACGCTCTATAGGTTCTTCTAAAAATGTGCCGGATTCAAACACACCTGTTGGCAATGAGTTCCACTCTGACACTGTGCGTGGGAAAAAGCTGTTTTTAAAAGCAGTTAATGCGAGCGAAAACTGGTGTTCCTGTTGCTGCTGCTGCTGCTGTTCCTGTTGTTTTAACAGCTGAGGTGTTCAAAAGCTTGTACTTCCGCCGTCCAGCGTTACCAGAAAAAAATACCGAGAAAATATACCGAGCGCACGTGAGCGTGCGCCCCGTGAGGAGCGCCCGGCGTCGGCCACCTCGACATTTGAGAACACTCTGCCCAGCGTTCGTGGCGTGATCCCCCCCGTGCTGTTCTCTTCGCCAGTTTACGTGCGTTCGCGCCTGAAGCGGGGAGCACAGGCGCCGAGTTCGCGCTACAGACGGCGAGTTCTGGAAGCCGGTTGCCGTATGTTCTAGCGCGTGCTAGCGCGGTCCACTTTGGGAGAGATGTGAAAGCCTGCGGACAAAGCGATCCGGGCCTGCCAGTCAGGGAGAACTTTCAGCGGCAAGTTCGGAAACCCGTGTGAGGTGCAAAAGCCGGGTCTGTGACGAGGGGGAGGGGTCAGCAGCTCTGCTGTTTCTCCAGCCTTGTACTACTAGTGCGAGCTGCGCTAGTTTTTTCTTGTTGTTGTTGTTGATGATGCTGCTGCCACTGTTTCTGCTGGCGGAAGACCGTGCGGTCGGATAAAAGCGTGTTAGGTCGTAATATGGTCATAGAGGGGATCGAAAACAACACGCACTTGTTAACTTTGTCAGGTACCTTTTCGTATGCTGGGGCGTAGTTGCCTTGCATCTCAGTTTTCTTTGTGGGTTTGTTTGTTAGTTTGTGTGTATATGTGCACGCGTGTGTGTGCGTGTGTGTGCGTCCGTGCTTGCGTGTTACAGTTTATATGCGCTTTATACGCTGACCTTAGTACGGTACAGTGGCGACAACACAGGTATACCGTTGCCTACAGAAACAAATTGGCGATACCGGGAATACATGCTAACGTTACTGCATTTCAGGAAAAAATGGGGCGCTGGATGAAATTTTTGTTTTCCACGATAAAGCAACCGATCGTTCTTTTTAACAGTTTAATCGGCTGCGTGAAACTAAGAGCAGCGAACACCCGCATGAGCAGTTTAACTCGTTCTAGATATTTCATATTTATTCTGGCGCCCGTACATGGGCAAGGAGAGAAACTGTCTTGAGGTTGCCAAATACGTAATCACCATAATCGCTAAATCATGCATGGTGGCTTCCACTCCGTCTGAGCTCTCTTTCGCGTGGACCTTGAAGGGCCATGCTGCGCAAGCGCGATGAGCATTGGATTGGATTGGATTGGATTGGATTGGATTGGATGGTAAATCGTTTTAGCAGCAGTAAGCATGATAATCAGCCAGTCCTAGACACGATTGGATTGGAAATCGTTTTAGCAGCAGTAAGCATGATAATCAGCCGATCCTAGACAACCAGGAAACCTAAGAATAACCAGCTGAATCTGAAATATATTTTGCAAGTGATCTTACGCTAACTTTTTTATTGGCGGTTTTTACATGCTCACAGGTCACAGCAGCAACATTACAATGCAGGACAAACCGACACACGTGCAGCTCCACCATCCGGATATATTGCCGGACTTTGGCACGCCCACAAAAGCAACAATGCTAAGCAGTGGAACATGAAAAAATGGCAGCATCTTCACTCCGTGGATGATGGCGAGGGTGAAGAGTACGGGGACTTGAAATGATATCCAAGTTGCGCCCAGAGTGACATCCGATTTGCGCCCCGACCGTCATTTGATTTGAGCCGTGAGTTGCACCTTGATTAACCCCTAAATGAAACTACAACTTACGGCTCAAATCGAATTTCGCTTTATTTTCGCTTGATGGTGATGTGCGTACGGGTGGACGCGGACGGGCATTGTGAGGTCCTAAGGTACTCCGCATCGTTACAGGCGAGGGAGTAAGCCGTTGGACTCTCGGGTACTAACTCATGGTCGTAGCCCAATGGGTAGGACGACTGACACTATGTCTGGTCTACCGGACACAGGCTCCAACCCTGCCGGTGCCTGTGTGATTTTTTGCGATTGTAAATGCTATGCGCACGGACGCGGGCGGACATTGTGCGGTCCTAAGGTACTCCGCACCTAAAACGTACACTGCCACCATCCGGATATGCTGCCGGACTTTGGCATACGCACAAAAGCAACACCGTTATGAAAAGCAGCATGAAAAAAAAAAGAACACGTACGGTGCCACCATCCGGGTCCCCGGCTGGCTTTATTATAACGTTATTCCGTCACTGTCAATGGTTCCACACGTGCCACCCATCAGGCACCGAGTCGTGAATTTTAATCTCCTCAACAAACAGCGCAGCACTCTCACGGAACATCTGCCTTGCCGGCCGAGGTTCCACGTCACCATGGAGCCAGGCCATGGGTTCTCCCACATGTTGTGGAGGCCCAGAAGCATGAGCAAATCGTACGGTACTTTATTCTGATGTTCCATAGGAAATTACGAATGCCGTGTGGGTCTAGTGGGAAGTCTTTATGCAGAGTTCGCTGTAACACATCCCAGAAGTGCACCGCCATCCAGCAGTGCACGAACACATAATCAGTGGTTTCTGGTTGCTTACATATTGCGCAGTCCGTTAACAGGGAAATCATCCCAAGCTTCAACTATCTTGGTTATTCTTTCATTCGCGCCTGCGCGCAGGTGTTGCAACCCGAAGGGTTCTCTGTGAAGTACAGAGTGCAGACAATCCGCAATAGACCAGAGAGCACACATAAGAATTTTTTGACGCAAGCGATATGCTCAAGCGGGTGAGTTTCCCGACGCCATTCTCGCATTGAGCCAAGGAGAGAGAAAGAGAGAGAGAGAGAACGTAGCAATAAAAACGCGATTGCGGCTGGCCGCCGAAACGTTGTCGCCTGTCAGGACTCCAGGCGGACGCTCTATCAATCGGGAAGCACTTTTCGCGCAGAGTCGTCAAACACAGCCTTGGTGAGAAAGCTTCCTGCGGCGCCATCATTACTACACTGTGTGGATGGAACAGAGACCTGATTTCCATTTCTTTTATTGAGCAAGGTCAAAATGTCGTTACAGGTAGCCTCGAGCGCACCCAACAGAAAACACGGCGTGCACAAAGTCACGTGCGGGCCTTCTGCAAGCTCGGTGGTGATTCAGAAGCGGTGTCGTTGGCGTCTGTTGCACGCTGTTGCCTCCTCGGGGCCCGCGTTCAGGAAATCTCGCGTCCTAACTTCCCTGACGCGCGCCTCGCAAGAGCGTGTCGCTTCTCCGAGGCAAGCGCGTGTGTGCGCGAACTCTCGTATGTGTGAGTACACTATGGTTTCGTTTCCTCGTCCGAGAGCCCCAGCTAAGTGCCCTCTGCCATCCCTGCCTCTGTTTCTTTCCTTCGAATCCCGTCTCATTTGGTATGTTTTTACGAGATACATGTCGCGACGCTAAACGGGAAACCGCCCTGCTCTCTTCAAGGCGTCAACATGTGCCCTAACCACTCTGCGCTCTTTCTCCAACTTGGGTCTTGGGTCCTCCCTCTCCGTAATAAAAGTACTACTACTACTACTACTACTACTACTACTACTACTGCTGCTGCTGCTACCACCACCACCACCACCACCACTACTACTACTACTACTACTACTACTACCCCTACTACTACTACCACCAGCACTACTACTACTACTACCAGTACTACTACTGCTACTGCTACTACTGCTACTAACGCTACTACTACTACAACTACTACTACTACTACTCAACGCCCTTAACACAGCTCAGTATGTAATACTAGAAGTTTTACAAAGCTGTGTTTTTATTGAAAGTACTTTTAAGAGCCCCAGAAAGGGGTACACAAAAGTGGGGAACAAAAAAAGTAAAAATACTGTGACACACTGCACGACTGGTGCGAATCTTCTCATAAAATTGTACATCCAAAGCACATATATTATAGGGGAAAGCCCATCAACGGAAATAACATTCTATAAACAAAGCATTGCGGATTTGAAGCTTACAAAAAAATGTAGGTGACACTAAGCAGGTAGCTGCTAAAGTTGTGCTATAAGCTGCCAAAAGTTGGTACTACCTCCGTCTGCTCATTACGCCTCTCTTCGTTGTTGTGTATACTGCTGCAAGCATGGATTGCTTTGTTTCTAAGGAAACACAAATCAGTGCACTTCTTTTACCCTGACTGCTCTGCGACGTGAGTGAGGTTCAGCGATTAAGCGTTTTAGGGGCGAAGCCCCTGAGGAGCTCAGGCTGTTGGCGTCTCCTGTCGTCGTCGTAAGCGACGTCTCATGTAGTCACTGTACTAAAACAACGGGACACTCGTTTACGCCTCGCACTAGAACGTAACGCCGACTGAAAAAAAACACCCGGACCCAGGTTTACCCTTCACTCTGGAACGCTTCGTAACATTTACTAAACAAACGCCGGGACATTCGTTTACCGCTCGCGCTAGAACGCTTCGTGCTTCAAAGACGCGAGACTTTCACAGTAAAGCTGTATACCTCTACCCACCAACGGTATCATCTCAGTCGGCAAAAACGCCAAGGCGCCAACTTAAGAATACATTTATAATAACACTGCTTGCTGCGCCCCTCCCCAGGTTTCACGTTAGTGGAGATGGCCCGGGATGGCTTTTTTTTTTTAGAGGCCTTCAAATGGAGGGTTACCATGCATTCCGTGTCATCCTTGAGCGTAGTCTCTGCAGCGATTCCCCTGCCGACTTCCCGGAACTCGCTGCGATATGATAGTGACGAGGCGGAGGAAGAGAACCACTGCTGTGGGTCTACAGTCGCCCACAGTTGCGAGAAAACAACTGGAGGATGCTGAGAACTTTATAGGAATGCGAAAGTGAAGGCCTGGTTGGTCTTACTATTCAACCGCTGCTGAGGATTCAGTTGACGTTCACCATTTGAACTATACTTTCATGAGCTTTGTAACCTCCTGAGCACGTTGGCCAGACAGAGAACTCGCGCCGATTGCGACGTGGCGCATGTATAGGCTACGCTCAATGCCTCAACGAACAGGACCCCAGGAACAGACCTCTTTATTATAGGTAAAAGCCGAGATGTTTGCCGGAATTTCGACACCGACATGCTACGTCGGCGGGGGAAGGGGGAAACGAGGAAAGAAGAGGCCCGATAGTTTACAGGGCAGAAGAGGAAGAAAGAGAATAAAATAAAAGATAGAAATAACAAAAGGGTGACGTTCAGTTCGGGTCAGCAGTGTGATTGAAAAGTCTGCTTTTCCTTTTTAACTCTAAATCACTGCAACGACGCCAATCCTGTCCAGATAGGCGAACAACGCCGACAGTACTTCGCGTTGAGCTGGTGGGGATGACCATGGACCAAGGAGTGCTTTCAACGTAATTGAAACAAGTGTTGTGCCCAGGTGGGGTGGTCTTAGCATGCACCGACTGCAACTCAAGCATCTTGAACAGCAGCATATTAGACACAGACACGAAGGAAAGAAGACGACAGGACGATCGCTGTACTCGCAACTTATGTTATTGAAAGCGTAACGCAAACATAAGTACTGAGGCCGAACTCACGTGCTCTCACTACATGACGCACAGCTTGATTATCATACATACTTCAAACTGATCTTAACACACGGGCCGATCGAAAAGCGGAAATTATTTTTCATGCAGTGTTATCGACGGCTCCCTAGTGCACAAATCTTGCCCTCGTCTTTTTTACTCGTGTTTGTGTCTACCACGCTGCCGTTTAATATGCTTTAACCAGTACCAACTTGCCCGAATGTCGATCCTTTTGCTCCTAAAGTGTGCTGTGATGAGATCGGTTGTGCGCTCCTTCTTTTGTTGTTGTTGTTGTTGTACTAGGAGTAGTAGTAGTAGTAGTAGTAGTAGTAGTAGTAGTAGTAGTAGTAGTAGTAGTAGTAGTAGCTGTTGTTGTCGTTATTATTATTATTATTATTATTGTTGTTGTTGTCGTTCTTCTTCTTCTTCTTCTTCTTCTTCTTCTTCGTCTTTCTTTTCTTCTTCCGAGTAACCCTGTTGCCAAAGAACTTCCTTTTTAATGCTATATTATTACATCTAGCATAAATTAAGGTGCTTCGATAGTTCGCTCTGGTCTCTCGGAGGCCTACAAGAATGGAGCAGCGGTCCCCAGAGCCGTGCTGGACTTCTGTGGGAGTTCAAAAAGAATTGGGACCCTTCGAGGCACAGGCCTCTGCCGAGGAACTGGAACTGCGAGAGTCTCATCCTCCAGGCGAACTGCTTGCAAACACAGGTTACACGCAGTCCTCACGAAAAACAACTAAGCGGAAAAAAAGACGACACTAAAATTTAAAAAAAAGCAAAACAACGGCTTCAAGAGACTTCTGATTGTCAAGGGGCTTCGAGGCAGAACACACAGTTGAAGGGGCTTCGAGACAGAACACGCGTTTGATTCCCTGAAAATCTCAGGCCATGTCCATTAACGTGAAACCTGGGGAGGGGCGAAGCATGCAGTGTATAAGTGTATGCTTAGCGCCTTGGCGTTTTTGCCAACGGAGATGATACCGTTGGGGGTAGAGGTATCCAGCTTTGCTGTAAATGTCTCTTGTCTTTGAAGCGCGAAGCTGTCTCACGAAGCGTGAGGCGTAAACGAGTGTCCCCGCGTGTTTTTAGTACGTGTTACATTCTAACGCGAGGCATAAACGTGTTTCCCAGTGTTTTAGTACCGTGATTACATGAGACGATGATTACGACGACGACGACAGGAGACGCCAATAGCCCCAGCCCCTTAGTGGCTTCGCCACTAAAAGACACTACATGAGACGACGATTGCGACGACGACGACGACGACGACGACGACAGGAGACGCCAACAACCCCAGCCCTTAAGGGGATTCGTCCCTAAAAGACAGCTTTTCTCCCGATAATGACGATATCAATCTTGTCGCAAACATCTAAGAAGTAATCGAGGTATTAGAGAAAACATACCACCAGTGGCGCCTCCGCAGCCACTTTTCGGCGAATCCTCTATGACGTCATAGAATCTTGTTTGCGCCATTTGCGGCTACTGACCTAAGCCTCCCCCAAGGAACATGAACGGACTATTGTGGTGGAACTTCTAGATCCGTTTGATCGTATCGCTTGAGTGCTAACGTGCAGTTAACGCACTGATAAAAATGTTTTACCTAGGACCGCGCCGTGCTACTTCACTCCTGTCCATATCACATCACTGTAGTGCAAAATTAAAAAAATTGCAATATTTCTTGTGTTTTATTTTTCGGTTAAAAGCGTCTGTCGTGGATGGAATGGAGCTGAGCCAGCTACCAAAGGGTAGTTCTTTCAAACTGAACAAAGTCGTATTTTGTGAGCTACCAAAGGGTAGCGAGGTACCAAAAGGAGCTACCAAAAGAAGCTACCAAAGGGTAGTTCTTTCAAACTGAACAAAGTCGTATTTTGTGAGCTACCAAAGGGTAGCGAGGTACCAAAAGGAGCTACCAAAAGAAGCTACCAAAGGGTAGTTCTTTCAAACTGAACAAAGTCGTATTTTGTGAGCTACCAAAGGGTAGCGAGGTACCAAAAGGAGCTACCAAAAGAAGCTACCAAAGGGTAGTTCTTTCAAACTGAAGAAAGTCGCATTTTGTGATCTACCAAAGGGTAGTGAGGTACCAAAGAAAGCTATCAAAGGGAGCTACCAAAGGGTAGTTTTTTCAAACTGAACAGGTGTATTTTGTGAGCTACCAAAGGGTAGTAAGGTACCAAAGGGAGCTACCAAAGGGTAGTTCATTCAAACTGAACAAAGTCGTATTTTGTCTTCATCGCCGGCTCTGTTTAATCCAAGGAAAACCTGTGAGGCTGCTCAGTTATATAAATGCATGCTCGCTGCCTCCAACTTAGGGCTGTTAAGCCGACCACGGTTTGCGTAACTGTCCTGTGCGCTCGTCTTGTGACAGGCTTACTGCGGGAGCTTGTCGTGCGGCAACTTTATCAGCAAACCCGGGTTTCTCACGTAACGCGTCCAAAATCAGAAAGCCGCACAGCCCGGAAGAAAATAAAACAGAGGAAAAACCAAGCCCACTGCGTCATGGGTTAAATTTAGGGGTGTTCCGGAAAAAGAAGCCCCTCTCTTCAACCTCCCTTTCACCCTCCCTGAGGTGCGCAGCTCAAGTGGGGGAAATTCGAGAGGGTCACTGGGACTCCCCGAGCGCAAGCAGGGAAAGGTGGCCGCGTTGTCACTTAAAGGAGCCATGAAGACAAAATAGAAGTTTAGTTCATTAGAAAGGATGCTTCTTTGTCCTGATAAAAATGATACCGATTTCATCGGAAACTTCCAGAAATGACGGAGATATTAAAGAAAACGTGTGGAGCTGAGGCGACTCGTTAGCCCGTTTTCGGCATCTTTTCTATGACGTCACAGAATCTTGTGTGGGCGATTGACGGCGGTCAAACTAATCAATCGCCAGGACACATGACTGGACGATTGTAGAGGGGCCGCTAGTTCTGTTTGATCGAATCACTCGAATGCTAACGTGCATCTAACCCACTGAAAATTACGCTTTTAGTGCTGGCCCATACGACGTCACTTGCGCCGATAACACGTCACTGTGGCGCGAAATTTGAAAGTCCTTAAGTATTTCTTGCGTTTTCATCGGTTAAAAGACGTCTTTCGTAGACGGAATGGAGCTGAGTGAGGTACTAAAGTCTAACTCTTTAAAGTTAAACAAAGTTGTATTTTCTCTTCATGGACCCTTTAAACGCACGCTCACGGTGAGGAACACGGCCGGTGGCGGGCTAGGCGATCGCCACGAAAGATCAAGTCGAAAGAACTTCTTCGGGGCGCTCAAATCTGCTTACCTGCTTTGATGGCTACAGCATAATGTCTTCCCCTGGCGATATTTATAAAGGACTTCTGTGCTGTTAAAGGAGAGATGAAGACAAAATACGAATTGGGTTTATTAGAAAGACTGCTCAGTCCCGATAACAATGATACCAAAATCATCGCAATCTTCGAACAAATAACGGAGGTATGAAAGAAAACGTGTGAAGCAGTCGCGACCCCTAGCCAATTTGCCGTAACTTTTCTATGACGTCACGGAACCTTGTTTGTGCAATTGGCGGCCGCCTAACTGACCTGTCGCGGCGACACATGACTGGACGTCTGTAATGGGGCCTCTAGTTCCATGTGACCGCATCACTTGAATGCTAACGTGCAGTTAACGCACTGAAAATTGTTTTATTGTTGGCCCGTATGACGTCATTCTTGCTCATAACACGTCACTGTGGCGCAGAATTTGAAAGTTTATAAATACTACTTGCTTTTTTTCGTTAAAAAACATCTTTCGTGGCTGTAATGGAACTGAGTGAGATACTGAATCCTAGTTCTTTCAAATTAAACAAAGTTGTATTTTCTCTTCATGGCTCCTTTAAATCGTGTTTGCGTTTGAATCTTTCATCTTTGCTTTCGCTACTTCTTCTGACGCGATTAAATCAACAGATGGACTGGCGAAACTTCACGCAACAGTTCCCCTAGAATAAGAGTTCACCGTGACTGGGGGTGCCTGTTCTACTCACCTGTCATAACGTTCACCTGTCACGCCATATGGTGTGACACTATATATGTTGGCAACCACCACCATATGTTGGCAACGGGCTGATGTAGCGGGTGATACAAGGCAGAAAAAAAATCTCACGACGCGTAAGCACTTATGAGCTGTGAATGCGACAGTGATAAAGTTCAATTGAACACCGCTCAGTACTCCTTCTAGGTTTGCGCTGAGAGTAATCGGGACTGGTGCGCTGCTGGGCCAGGTCAGCGGAGTGTTTGCTTGATAAGCCGCCCAGCACCGCTCTCACTGCCACAACTGCAAGTCTTCTCTTGTCTCGATAGTGGCTCTGCGATGCCTGGTAGCGCCGGCCTTGCCTCGTGTTTTTATTCTATTGCGAATGAGGCTTTTTCCTTTAGAACGCTCCTCGAGAAGCCGTTTTTTCTGTCCCAGGCGCCAACGCCCGACGCCTGTTTTTTCGCACTAAGGGCAATTCCTTGCTGCCGCATTAAAAAAAAATGGACGCACCCCTCCGTCTAACGACGGCGATGGTTGAACGCGAAACTTTCTCGCCAGGCATTGTCCTGTTGATACGAAAACCTAAAGCAGGCTTCACCAGTGAAAGAGTATGTTTGAGGCAGAGTACGCTTTACAGGTGGAAGTTGGACTTCCTGTACCGGGTTTTGAGGTGGACTGCAGACGTCATCAGTGAGACACAAAAAAGCTTCGCTTTAAGCTTCGACCATGTCGGAATGCTGCATCGGATAAACGTCGGCTCCAAAAAACGAGGGATCCGAGTTCGAATCCGACCACAGTAATCGTGTTTTTTTTTTTTTTTTCAATTCACCTAGGATCATCATCAGAGTCCGAGAAAGTTGGCTTTCCTGCAGTGGGTTTCGAGGTGGACTACAGACGCCATCAGTGAAACATAGAAAGCTTCGCTTTAAAAGATGGTAGCGAGGTTGTAACGAACTCGGCTCCTACCCTGGATGCCCGAAATCGATTTCGCACGAAGTACAATGTACCCAATTTTCTTTTTCGAACTGATTCGTTTCGTTCATCGAAATCATTTCCTTACGCGCTTTGAAGAAAATACAGACATTTTTTGTGTGTGTTCCTTTTTTACTCTTTACAGCAGCAGCCATTTTCTGTACTGGACAACGCCGCTGTTTAGCATAATTTAGAAATGAAGTGCAAGATTCATCCGCACGTCCCACATGCCGGACTAATTTAAGGAAAGACCAAAAACACGCTAGGGCTTCACCTGGATTTATAACCGAAGCAAGACGGAAACACGCATATATGTGCATGATACAAGAAAAGATAAGATGAGATCTTCGGTTTTCCGCCCCTGTGACGAACCGTCCTAAGTGTAGCCTATTACGAATGATCCTATGTGACCATACGGCCTATTACGAACCGGCCTATGACAAAATGCCATCTGACGAACGGGCCTACACCCGTCTTCTTTCCCTATTGTCTTGGTCTACTACGCTGCCGTTCAACATGCTTAACCAGTACTGTAGCGACCGAGACCGACAACAAAACTTCGCAGCCTTCATGTGCTGCTTAGCAAGTGTACTTCGCGCGGCTCGTGGAATCGTCCCAAAGCGCCCAGCAACCATTTCCACCGGGTCGGAGAGCTGCTAAAAGAAATGCTGGCAACCCTGACAATGAGCGGCGAAACAACATACTTTTAACTGTACGTGAGATGAAAAGAGGTGGTTGAAAACTTGTCCCCAGATAAAGCAACAATATTGTGCAGTCTTTCCTATTCCTTTACGCGGATCACGCGTTGAAACCGACGGAGCTACTGGCATACGTATACGGTAGTGTCGTGTTTAGTCACTGCACGGCGCCACCTTCCAGACTTCAGAAAGTTTAGTGCCAAATTAAATTATTTACTCCCATTTACAGTAAACTCCCACTGGGACGAACTCCATGGGGCCGCGAAAAATTGTTCGTATTATCAGAAATTCGTCTTAAGCGGATGTATTTCTTTCTTTTTTTTTCCCCCTTGTGCACGTTACAAGAGAGCAAAATTGTTCTTTTTTACCGTGAAATACTTCCTAACCGAGCTCTCCTCAACGAGAGTCTACTGCAGTTAGAAATTCCCTTAGGTTACCGCACGTAGGTTACCGCTTGCATGTCAGCTAGAGGACGTGCACTCCACAAAAATCGGTTCCCCTCTGCGCTTCTGTTGTCTGTCATTTCCATATTTTCCCGGAAAGGACACAACCTGGAAGCTTATCTATTCTCAGAAAGGTTGTCCCCTGGAAGCTTATCTTATCTCAAAAAGGTTCTCCCCTGGAAGGTTATCTTATCTCAAAAGGGTTGCCCCATGGAAGCTTATCTTATCTCACAAAGGTGGTCCCCTGGAAGCTTATCTTATCTCAGAAACGTTCTCCCCTGGAAGGCTATCTTATCTCAGAAAGGTTGTCCCATGGTCCCACACTGTGCGTCCGTAAGGCACTCATCCGCGCCCATTCTTCGTATAACGACTGCTCTCCCACGTTCCCCCTCCCCTACATGGTTGTTGTGGATGAGGGGTGTAGAGACAGCGACGACCCTAGATGTATGAGAGAAGAAGAGGGGAATTAGAAGAGGAGGGAAGAGAAGCAGCAAGCTGGAACGCGTCAATTACAGCGAGCGTAACAAGAGGGCACTCAAAAGAAACGTGACGCGGCAAGGATATTACGCGCTCGTTGGTGGGCGGGGCCTGTTGTCGTCGTCGTCGTTCTGTGAGCAGCCCCGTGTACCCACGCACCAGAGAACACAGTACTGGAGAGATGATGTCAGACTAAAACGGAGCTGCAAAGAAAGAGGGAGTTGGAGAAGGGAGAGGGGATCGGTTTGTTGTCGCTGGATAACCTTCGCGGGTTGGGGGAAGGGTGGGGGGTGCGTGGCGGCTCTTCTCTTTGAAGGTCGCCTGGGCATAAAAGAGATGACGAGTCGAGAGCGAGGGTTGCGAGTGCTCTTAATGAAGCCGTCTCGGCGAAGCGGTTCTTAATGAGCGCGGGTGTAGACACTAAGCGGGGTTACTTTAATACACGACTCGACGTTCCCTTTAAAGCGGTCGGGGGGAGAACCCGCGATTATTTCCGGTTTCTTAAATTAGAATCGTTGCGGCCTTTTTTTGTCCCTTTTCATACAGCAGTCGGGGGGGTAGGATGCAATATGCGTGACACGCGACCGCGTGAGCTGGGAAAACCATGACTTGTAGAGACATGCGTGGTTGACGGCTTCGTTGGAAGCGCCACTGCGCAAAACGCGCAGCGGGGTCCTCTGTAAGGCTGCAAGGTCAGCGGCGGTGATCTCATCAGGGGCGGAATTCTGAGTTATTTCCGTTTTGAAAATGACCATTTCGCGTCCATTTCAATCGTGACGTAACTGCGCTTGCGACGCCTTTGACCAATGACATGCGCGGAAACCGATTTGATTGTCGGAAACTGATTTGATTTGATCAGCCTTGATTGTCCTGCGTCACACCACGTCGCCTGCTTTCAGCCAATCAGGCTTCGCTGGAAACAAACACTTTGAACCTGACAAAACTGAGAATTCCGCCCCAGGTAGTTTTTCCTTTAAATGGAGTGAAATGTAATCACCTGTAGCCTCACAATTCATCTCGATGAAAAACGTTTTTGTATTTTTTGCGTCTTAAGATGACGCAATGTTGGCGTAGAGCGACGAAACGTTGGAAATTGCACCGAATTGGGCTGTCATTGCGGGTGGATTACGTCAGACTGGTGTTTCAAAAACAAATAAACAAAACTACATCTTGCGAGAAGGGCAACCGCGTACTATTCCGAATAAAACGTCAACATCCCGAAGAGAACGTTAAGATTGTTGCCTTGGCCTCTACATGGCGATTTCGGAACCTTACTGGAGCTCCGGAGTTTCATAGGTTTCGAAATGGTACAGTAACGGACAAATGAAAAGCAAACAGGAAGATGCAAACCAGAACACGCAAAACTGAAAAAAAAAAAAAAAAAAAACTGCCAGTGAATGTCAAATAATGGCCCAATGTGGGTCTTTTTGAAAAACCACATTTCCAAATTGTGTTGCTGTAATTAATCCAGGCGTTAATTTGACCCAAATGGAAAGAGATCGCGCTATAGTTGTATGTTCTGGTTCATATTTTCGTGATCGTATTTCATTTGTCTATGACTGTGCATCATCCTCGTCTTGTAAACAAGGATAATCACGTGTAACTAAATGCGCTTTGCGTATTGAGTGACACGTGATATGAACCTTGTTTACAAACATTTTTTTGAGTCACACGGTTGTGCTGCGCGGGCTCATGTGCGACACATTAGAATCACTCACACTGCCATACATAATACACGCGCACTTTGTCATGGGTATGATATATGGCCTCAAATTATTTCGCCTCAGCCCCATCCAGTCAGCACGTGCTGCCGAGTCACTCAAAGAATTGACGTGCTTGACACATCAAAAGAGACGTTTATTCTTCTGGCGTTGGGATACCATTGTCGCTAGGACTAAATATTTTCAGGAACTTGGTCCGTACCCAAAAAACAATCACCAAGACGCTTGCGCGGTGCGGCCGTAGAGAGCCTCTTAAAGGGGCCAGGTAGACAAAATGTAAGTTTGTTGTATTCGAAAGATTTCGTGTTTTTTAGCGCCCCAGCGTTGGTCCAGCAGGAAATGATGCCGTCTTCACTGAGAAATTAATAAATTTAGGTTAAAATTGTGATTCTCCCGCTAAATTCTGTGATTCCGTGACGCCTGCAATGAAGTCATCAGGGGTGGTATTCTCGTAACTGTCCTTTTTGAAAACGTCCCTTTCGCGTCCCTTTCATCGTGACGTACTTCCGGTTAAGCAGTGGGCCTTTGATTCAAATACCGTAACTGTTCTTGCAAACGCATTTTAAAGAACTGAAACCGTATCAGAGTATATTTTATGTGTTTATTGTTCCGCGAGCGAACCAACAATAAGGCGACGAAAAATCGTCTGCTCCGTGTAGCCACGGCTCATAGCTCCGCCGTGCTTGCATGGCGTCACATCCGGGTGTTCGCTTTTAGCCAATCAGGGCTCGCTCAAAAGGGACACTTTTGAAAGGGACACAAAAGGGACAAAACACGGGAATGCCGCCCCAGTGCGCGTATTCAAACAAACTTCCACTGCTTCATTCGGCTCTGCAGCCTTGCTTGCCGTTAGTCCTCCCAGATGGCGCTGCCATACTCATCCACGGACCGTTGTCCGCCGTTGCTTTGTTTTGACTATATTTGCACCTGGCTTGTTTTTGTTACTGTAGAAAGGAATCGTTTCGGGAAACATGGGGTATCCTTGACAAACAGGGGCATGTAAAACGACGTCGCTTACGCCAATCGGCCAGTGTCGTGAAAGACAGCTCCAAAGCGGCGGACAGCTGCAGCTGCAGCTAAAACAAGCATAGTGCGCCCAGTACCAACAGCAGTGCGCATCGGTACTTCTATGCTTACGTGCATTTTCGCAACTCTTATTGTCTTTCGCACAATTTTTACTGCCGTAAAATAAATTTGCATTACATTTAAGCGCAAATAGCTCGCCCGGGAAGCCTATAAGCCCTGTCTAATTTGCGTTTGCTTTTGCCGGCCTCAGCCAATCGCACAGCTGGGGATTTATCATAAGTTTTGTTGCGGCAGATGAGCTAGTGGGTCACATGGCTATTATTTTTTTTCCTAATGATATAGCTTATTTGAACTAAGTGTGCGTTAAAGGTGGTGTCAGTATTATTATAACGAGGCAATCTTTCGAATAAACCTAACTTGTGTTTCGTCTGCAGGGCCCCTTTAAGGAGCCCATGTTAGGGTAAATGGTAGTTTTCGAGCTTCAATCAAATATATTTCTGAGCTGGTCAACGCAGTTAAGCATCCTGGGGTAAAATTGTCGTACCGGCGAAAAAATACGCCGAGTTCTGTTTCAGGAAATTCGCATTCGAACTTCGCTTTACGGCGGTTTTCTCGAGTTACCTGCGGCTTCTGGAACAACTGCAAGTATGAAGTTGTCGTGTAAATCATTTTAAAATAGGGATCGCTAATTATTTAGGAGAATTATTGATAAGGAGCTCGACACGGCTACTTTAGCAGTCATATATGGTGTTCTTTGTATGCTTTGGTCGAAACGGAAGTTACGGCAGTTTTTCCAGACATACCGTTATCTAGATCATGGGATAATCCACTGGTTACTTGGCACTCGAGGCGGAGTGCGAACTTTTAGTAACAAAGACGTCTATTCCCTCCCTCTCTCTCTCTCTCTCTCTCTCTCTCTCTCTCTCTCTCTCTCTCTCTCTCTCTCTCTCTCTCTCTCTCTCTCTCTCTCTCTCTATTGCGATCACCCCCGAACTGGCCCATGAATTGCAGGTTACACGAACTGGCTCAGTTATTGAGTCTACTGAGAACGACCAGCATTAATTTGTTTATTTTCTCTTACCCTCCCTCCCATTCCTTTCGCCCATCGTGACCAGTGGTCATCCTTTTCTATTAAAGGTTTTCTCTCTCTCTCTCTTTCATTCACTTCCCTTAAACGAGCAAGTGAAAGAAATGAGTGCAATGCCAACTATAGAAGGAGGTGTCCTTCTTCAGATTTAGGTGTTTCAAATCGCACTGTAACCACTTCTCCTTACAGGGAGATTTCGAAAGATTGGTGTTCTATTCATTGAAGTCGGGATGCTTGGTAAATCCCCCACGCCAATATTTGGAACAAAAAGAGCGACTAAAGTAAAAAAAAAAACAAGAATATCAAGTGGATTATTGTGATGTAGGAGGAGCGGGAGAGATGGTGAAGTTCTTGCGGACGGAATCAATTCGTTGCGCTGCATGGTGTCGGTCGGCCAGCCCAACGATAACTGCGTATAAATCATATGTATGCATGATATATCAATGCATTGCACATCAAGTTTTCAAAAATATTCCTGCCGAGAACTTAGCTGATCGGTGCGTTCCTTGCCGTTCCAAGTTTTGAGTACTTTCGCTCGTGTTCACCCAATGCAAAGTGGGCCGAAAGAACTTCTACAGTGTAAAAAAAAAAAAAGCAAGGCATCAACGAATACTCCAGATGCATCCGTTCTACGGGAGCAATACATGGGCAGGTCAAACTTCGTCACGATCCTTTCATAATCAAACGACAGCTTCCCATGTTTGCTTGGAAAAGTCCCTAATGCTTAAAACGCATATTACAACGACAACATTTTTATATTTGCTTGTACATGCCTTGAATACTATTAAAATGAGAAATAGACTCAAGCAGTACGTCCAACTAACGAGAATTCCCATGCCTGCCAAGGTGGTAGGAGTTGACACTTTGTTTCGACTGCAAATATTGGCTACGTCAGAACTTTCTGCAATGTTCTCCAGTGCTGTTACTTGGATAGGACGATGTTTGGGGCTTCGTTTCAAAACTAGCTATCGCGTTACCTCTCGTCCGAATAAAACACGAACTTCCGTCGCAACTTATCTAGCGTTTTTATCGACCGGGCGGATAATACTGTCCTGGTTACAGTGCACCACGGCGAGTAAACTTCGTAAATGAAACAACACACGAAACTTTTTGAAATTCCCAAGGAGGGCCCAGCCACTGAGATGAAATCTCTCAGCGGGGGAGCGAAACACTTCTCTGCTTATTGCGCTGTTGCCGTCCGTTTGCGTCACGCGCTTGGTGACCACAACGCCGTATCAAAACCGCCCCCTCATTTCCGCGACCCTCGCCTTGCAACTCTGACCGGCGCGCAGCTGACTAGTGCGGTTCTTCCCAGAAGTGCGCGCGGCCCTGGGCGAGAGAAAGGTCGCCGTCGACTGGCGGTGCATCGTTCCAAGCCTCGGCTGGCTTGTTTACAACTGCGCTGTGCCGCGTGCTCCGCGATCTCGTGGCGCGAGGCGCACGGCGTAGTAGTTTCGCTGTTTCCACGTGGCCGCCGCCGCGCCGTTTTTTCCCGCGCTGACGCAACGACGCCGTCTCTTTCCCGCGCTTTTTCTCTCTCCCTCTCAACGTCCTGGCTCCAGCGTTTGTTTTGATACGCGCCGTCGGCTGCGCGTGGGTGGAGAGAGAGAGAGAGACGTACGGAAAAAGAGAGCGAAGGAGAAAATTGAGGAAATGAAAGAGTAACGATGAAGGAGCGAAACTGCGTGTGCGCATGCGCGGTCGTGCGCCGTCGCCGCTCTGTCGATGTTTCTAGGCTGGAGGCTCTCCCTGCAAACCTCAGAGGCATTCAAAAGGATACCGCAAAATGTGTCGTGCCGGGAAGATATCCGCATTGGGTGTCTCCTGACCGGCGCGAAGCGCACGAAATCGTTTTGTTTTTCCTTGCAAAAAAGGCCCGGTCCCGAATTTAATATTTACGTCGACACGATTGCTCGTAGCTGTGCGCATTGAACGCAGAGTTGGTTACTCGTGCGCACGGTATCCCGCAGGGTTGCGCGCTGTCGCCAGCACCCAGCACTCTTCAAACACGGGATGCGCGGGAGCGCCGATCGCCGATGCCTCCGCATGTGAGTGTGACGCGTCGAACCTAGGAGGCGTCGCCAGCGTCGCGGCGCCGCGCAAGCCGCGCCGCCGGCGCTGAGTCGCTGGAACGAAACCTGCGCAATCACTTTTCTCACGGGCGCGCGAGTTGGAACCCGTCTCGTGGGTTCTGTCTCACGCGGCGAGGACAGAACGGGTGCTGAATCAAGACGCAGATTACGAGGGTCGAGTGAGGGGGAGAGAGACATGAAAAGGGTTCTAAGAATAGACCGGATGATGACACCTCGCGTTACGTGTGCTTCGGCCCTCCGCTCCAAGTCCCACCAGTCTCAGGACTATGATGTGGCCGGCACGCGGAGTGAGTGTTGCCCGCTGCCGTTGCAATCCCGCATTTGATTCAGGAAGCTTTCACGGCTGAGTCTGAGTCATCGCGTTTCCGTATTTGGGGAGGGGCGCGTGATTTCTCGGCGCTCGTTCTCGTGCTTCGTTGAGATGCTTCCGCCATTCCTGGGCATCAGTCGCATTCCCGCAAACACACATACGAATAAAAATGGCAAGAAAACGTTCGCTCCACTCGTAATCATTAAAAACACGCGCTCCCGTTGTCCGCAATACGTCCATGTCTTGCGCGCGGAGGAAAAGTTTAGCTAGGCATGTTTTACGTTTTAATGTTTTACATTAGTGCGTTTGTTTTAATCCCCTGATTCAGTTGCGCACTGAAAGGAGGGTTGGTGGAGTATGGTCGCTGGCAAAGTTGGTGCCGTTATCGGTTTATAGCTTTCTCGTTTCTCTAAATGCAGAGATCGAGCTATAAGACGTGGTTACATTGCTCCGACAGAACCGCAGTGGACCTAGTTTCGGCCGTGTCGGCCGCATGAAAACAGCACGACGCGCGTGGAAGGCGCAGCGAAGTACTGCGCCAGCAGTCGCGCCGTAGTGGAGGGCTCCGGATTAATTTTGGCCACCTGGGGATCTTTAACGTGCGCCGTGTGTTCGAGATTTCAGCGCACGTTAAAGATCCCCAGGTGGTGGAAATTAATCCGGAGCCCTCCACTACGGCGCGCCCCATCGCCTTCGTTGCGTCGCCGCGTTAAACCCCCCAATCAATCAATCAGTACTGAATGGGCTCCATTTTTCGCTGCGCTAGGCCTTAAGGTGCGCTTCTGTCGTGGCCTTGTAACCAGGACTATAAATTCGGCAGTACATCAATTTATTTATTTATTTGCAGGTACCGTCAGGTTCACGCATTAAAGAGGAAAGTGAGCTTAAATTTCCTTGAACAACTAATAGAAACAGCCCCAATCAAACAATCATACAAAAAATGAAGAATTGGGAAAGAGCGCGGCATAAAGCAAATTCGAAAAAATCTGTACACGACAGCTCATTAACTACACGGAGGAGCCAGCAATGCTTCAAGACAACGGGTCTACCAGAGACAAGAGGCAAGAAGGAGCTTTAGGTAGCTTCGTAGATGGTTATCCCAGTGGTTTTCATTACTGATAACTGATCGGAAAGCATCAATGCCTAAAATAGCCGCAGTTTTTGCCGGAAAGCTGTTTCAGTCTCGTGATGTTCGTGGAATAAATGAGAAAGCGTATGAGCGCGTGGGACTCATAAGAGGGCAACCTTTATAGACGGGATCACAACGTGATGATACTTAGTCTGGGCGAGAAATAGGGCTGTTGTTTAACGCGGGATTGTAAAAGTGGGATTATAAGTGATTTGTAAATCATCAATCATCATTATCATCATCATCGTCCCACTAGGTTCACTGCATCACGAAGGCCTCTCCATTTGACGTTCAACCACTCCTGCCCTGCTCTGCTCCAGTCCCAGCTTACCTCCGAATTTCCTTGTGTCATCCATCCATCGTGTTATTGGCCTTCCGCTTCTTCTAAACCCGCCTCTCGGGAGCCACTGTTACCCTAATTGTCTACCGGTTGTCACTTCTCACTACATGGCCAGCCCAAGCCTATTTCTTTACTTGCAGTGTGATATCTTCTACTGGAATTTGTTCCCTGATCCAGGAAGCTCGTTTCGTGTCCTCAAACATTACTATCCTATCATCCTTCGTTATCATCCATAGATCGGTCAGTTGAGCCGATCTAAGTTTGCTTTCCAGTAGTCTAGGCTGAAAAATGTAGAAAGAAGTCATGCCCGCTGGGCGTTTAAAATACTGACATAACAACGTAGGAGTGGGGAGCACGAAATGCAAGAAACACAAGCGTAGTACAATGCCTGATTACACATTTTATGCAGCAGAGACCGCAATTTTGAGCACATAAGGACGAATGAAGAGGAACAAAGGTGTACAAGTTTAAGGACGATCAAGTAATCTCGTATTCTAGGTTTCGAGTTACCGTAAAACGTACCGCCCTTCCGGCGCCTTCTCGGGCTTATGAAACTTCAATTTATATGAAAGACGAGAGTCTTTCTTGAGCTTCTTAAATGCGAATTTATTTATTTATTTATTTATTTATTTATTTATTTATTTATTTATTTATTACCCTCAGGGCCCGAAGCTATTACAGAGGGGAGAGGGTAACACACAAATACAGTGAGTGAAATTAGAGGCAATAAGAAGCACAAGCAGTTCCTAATTATACTACGTTAGCTGTAAACTCTAAGGTAACAAAGCAGATTTCGAGAGTGATCAATAATTAGACGCAGGTAAATTGCAAAACATTCCTAGTATACAATGTTAGCGGTTTGCCTTGATGCCTGTTTGCATTTATGCCTGCTTGCCTGTTGGTTTGCCTTTATGTCTAGACCAGCTCCGAGCTCTCGAAACTGCACCTACTGGTGCACAGTAGCGGTCCCAGAGATCGGTTTTGGGGGGGGGGGGGGGGGGGGGGGGGGGGATTTTTTTTTTTTGGGGGGGGCGAGGCGAATAAAGAATCGCTCCCCTCCTTGCGCCAATTCCGCTGAAGTGGTGATAACCATGGAGGCGTGTGCGCGTATGCGGTGCAACCCGCTGGGATTTAACTTCGCGCAAGTGGAATGCTTAAAAAAACTAAAAATAAGAAACTGAGGACCTCTTTGGGGAGGGCGACCGCCCCTTCGCCCCCCCCCCCCCCCCCCCCCCCCTCTTGGGACCGCCACTGCTGGTGCAGCGGGCCCGGACGGCCAGCCAGCTCCAAGGCATCTTTTAACAAGGACGCCTCGCACTGGCTGCTTTCCAAACCCAAAATTGCTGCTTTCGTGGTCCGTAAACTTTTGCTCTTGGGTGTACGTAACAGGGGCGGCAGAAGACTGTCATATTTCAACGACATTTGCATCGAAGCAAGAAGATACGCCGGCAATATTAGGCTGCCGGTGTATCAGAATTAGTATTTCGCACGCGATGATCGCCGCACTCTGAGGACGCCATCGACAGGTTAGTGAAAGCGTAAAGTAGGTGCGCAGCGTACACGTGCAGCGTGATGATTTGCTCTTAATCACTGCACCGACACCAAAAATTAAAAATACGGAAGACAATAAGGAAAAAGGAATAGGAGTTCTTCTCGAACACTCTCTCGCAGTTAGCTAATCACGCCAGTGCATACACTCCCTTCCGAGTGGCTAAGCAACTCAACGCCGTGATTAACGAGATTTCGTTCCACTCAAGTGTCCTCTAATTCGAGAGACGTGCAGCGCGTATAAACGATGCTGTATGCGGACGGGGAACATAAACGCGAAAGCAAAAGAGAGAGAGAAAAAAGGAAAAGCTGCTAAGCAGAGCTGCGCGGGATGAGCGCGCGCTCCGTGATCGGACAATTACATGCGAGTAATTGTTCCTCCGAATCTCTTCGATCGCATCTCGCGCTCCGAGGTGGAAAGGGTGCGTATAAACAATAACTTCGCAGCAGCGCGAACGACACGCGGATGGAAACACGTCCCGCGAAAACAAAGCACATCCTTGTCACCCGCCTGTCGTAGTTGGAATATGAAAAAAAGGTCGCCGTTGTGAGTTGGAATAGAGGCGTGGCGTTTACCTGGCTGGCTCTAGCGAGGTTCCTGCGGGGGGGCATGGTGTTACACACTAGATGAGCGCTGAACTTGTGCAGCGATAACGAGAAAGAAGGATTATGGCTGTCTATATATATATATATATATATATATATATACGATAGAGAAGTCAGGGGCCGGTCTTTGAAAAAGACCGGCCCCCGGTCGAAACGTTAGAATCAATGTTGTTATGTTTTTCAGTTTGACTTCTCTATCGTACAGCTAACCTCATAGCCAGGAACCTTTTCTCTTATATATATATATATATATATATATATATATATATATATATATATATATATATATATATATATATATATATATGTGTGTGTGCGTCCAACCAAAACAATACCGGTTTGCTAACCGGTTCGATGAGTTGAATTATCACGGAAATTAGAAAAAAACATTTAGTAGTTTAAAACTAGTCAAAGCAGACTAGAAACAAAAATTCAAAATGCTGCTGTTCCCGAAGGGCAGTGGCGCAATTGCAAAGCAAACTATTCATAAAGCCACCGCCAAGAGATATGACGGTGGGATATATTTTTTGCCCTTTCCTTTTTTGTTGAAATCGCAATTGTTGCTATGGGATCGCCTAACCTTGAAGCCTTAAATTCAGGTCTGCGTACTGACGCGTTCAAATACCAGCGCTTAATACCAATGGCGCACATTTTTTTATATTTGTAACAAAACAGAAAAATCCTGCTACAGGCACATACATACTACCAATTAATTAGATTATTTAGTCATCCTGAATAATTTGTTAGCTGTCAGGTTATCGAATGTGTTAGCCACACTTTTGTTAAAAGTAGGCTTTAGTTAAACTCAGTCACTGCATTATTTCTCTGACCACTGCAATTCATTTTGCGATAGCTATACCGGATGTGTGCATTACAATCAGTATGTCATCGTACCGCCTGACCCCCGGCCATCGTTCGCGTGCTACATTGCGGAATCTTATAATAGATTTTGCTGTTACAAAATGAAAGGGAAATTTGACGCGCGGAGCATGAGATAGGACTGTTTTGGGTAGACGCTGTTTAATTCGTTCACAGCAGTACTCCTCTCCGGAACGAGTAGCAGTAGAAGTAATGTAGCAAGTTGGGCAGTCAGTACAAGTGCACCTTGGAAAAAAAATTCCCCCGCACCTCTCCGAGGGGGATTGTGAGGATGCAGAAATGCGAACGTCGAACGCAACGTCCTCGGGTACCATGCGAGGAAGGCACCGCACAACCTTCGATACGTCGATGGGCACGTTCACCGCCTGTCCCTTGATTCCAAACTGCCCGTTGCCTCGAGTCAGCCGCCTGATGCTCATGAAGGGGAGTCGAGGCGCGATGAGCCGCTCTTCGACCGGGTTCAGATCGGGAAGATGCGCCGGCCGAGGAGGATAACGGTGGCCAAAACTCACGCAGCCCTCCTCTTCGCAGCTTTGTCTTCTTCTCCTTCTTCTTCTTCAGCGGTTCCCCTACGGGAAGATGACGATGGTGGTTGAACGCGAAGCTATCTCGTGATGGATTGTTTGGTTGGCCAATCCCTAGGGGCATCATGCCACAATCATCATCAGACGCGCTGCGGACGCCGGCCAAGGGACGCACGACAACCCCCGACTATAATGCATTTCTGCATAAAAGCAGATCTGAAAGAGACAAAAATGCAGAACAAGCAGAAAAGATGATCGCTGGGCGAATGAGACAGTGTGAGGTACTTTCTGCACGTGTCATCTGGTTCATTACTGTTTTTGCTTCCAAGACAAGGTCGAGGGCTGCAGTTTCTTGCCAAGGGATTAAGTGCGCCCCATAACAGTTTTCCCTGACATATCTGTTGTTATTTGTATCTGTAAAACACGGAACTTGTCCTCTGTACTGTCCTCAAAAACTGACCACGGAACTGACTTCATCCGCATTGATGACACGTTTGGTTGTGAAAGGCAGGGCAAAGAAAAGTATAGAGCAATATACACATTTTGGTGCTTTTTTTTTTACTTATTCGGTTTTACTTGCGCTTTGCGTAATATTTTAAAACAACGTGATTCGCCTTTTTTTTTATGTTTAAACACAATTAGAGAACATTGGCGCATTTGATGCCCCGTGCTCTATCTCTGCTCCGAGGCGCAGCTTATGTTGCAGGCCGGCGGACTTATTTTAACCAGCTGGTGATATTACACGTGGATCAAAATCTCGATACGCGGACGTTCTCGATTTCCATCTACTTCAGAAAAACAGACGTTGGGAAGGGAGATCGAGGGCACTTGTGGTCAGCAGCAGACGGCTTAGCCACTGAGCAGCTCCTGCGGTCACACTTGTCAAGTATTAACAATTTGCAGGTGTCGGACCTTTTAAACAAATTATGAAAGGCAAAAAGTTTGCACCCATCGGGTGTGGGCTTTCGCTGTGGCGCAGTGGAGCACTCCTGCAGCCTGATTGCTCCAATAAAGTCGCAGCTAGGGAAGGGCAAGGTCGTTTTATATCCCCTGCAAACTGCCGAGAATGACATTTCCTTTGAACAGCTTGCACTA
The DNA here is from genome assembly GCF_048455015.1 of Haemaphysalis longicornis. Classification (NCBI taxonomy): domain Eukaryota; kingdom Metazoa; phylum Arthropoda; class Arachnida; order Ixodida; family Ixodidae; genus Haemaphysalis; species Haemaphysalis longicornis. The sequence continues at coordinate 80,549,706 of NW_027526204.1, read as the reverse complement.
CGCTCGCGCTTCCAGCAGCGACATACCATTGCTACATTGGTGCTCATTCATTTCCCCTGTTGTTACATAGAGCGTGATAGTGTTCAATTGTCTGGAGGGGAAAGTGCGCGAGCAAGTACGAAGTTGATGGTACGTGAACGAAAAAAAAGGCCTGAATTGCATTGACTGTGCAATATCCACAACGGAGGGTCGAACCGTTTCGGCATGAAGCGGTAATCGTTATTTCTTTTTTCGGTTCAGTTCCGGTTCGGGTTCAGCGTGCTCAAAAAATAACGGTTCGGGTTCGGGCTCAGTTCCGGCAAAAATACTGTAAGCGATTAGACTAACGGGTAACGAACGAAAGTTTATCAACGTTTCGACTCGGGGGCAAGCCGAGTCGTTGCAAGACCTTTCCAGCTTCTTCGCCATGTGAACAGCCATTTTACCATTGGGCTATGCAAGCGCCGATTCCATTGGCTTAGACGGCAGGATCATCTCACTGCGCACGCGCGCCACAATCCCCAGCACTCCGCCATCTTATCAAGGCTTAAAGAAGGAAATGGTCTGTGCAACCACACTCCAAACGGAGAGATAGATAACAGAAGCATGGGAACGCCACAGAGGTTAACCACAGTCAGCGCGGCGGCCGGCGATCAACGCGCAAAATTAGACCCACGAATTATGCAGAGAAATGAAAAGGCTAAAGCAAATTTGCACCAGTTTCTGTTTAAATTTAGTACGCAGCGTTCGCGCATGCTGCTATATCAACCGTATCCGCACGTCGAACATGTCGGCCATACCCGTCCGTTACGTGTCGCCCCCAAAACCCGTTCTTGTCGGAAATGCGCAGTACGCGCAGAGTGCGACATGTGGTGAACTCCGCTCCTGCAAGGCGAGGCTATTTAGGGAAGGTCCGTGGCCGTAGACAGAAGTAGCGACGCGCGGTGTTTTGTGCGAGCCGGAATGTCCATAGATGGCGCGGTGCGCGAGGCTGCCGCTCGTCGCGCCGATTAAGCGAGCACGTGCGTCTCGTGCGGCGTCTCAACGTGCACGCATGTCGTCTACGCGCGCACGCGAGACCGACCTTTCATTTAGCTCTTCGGCCGTCGTCGTGGGGGGCCTGTCTCGTATCATTCCGTAACCGTTTAATGCGACTGCGTAGGACGACAACCTCCTCGTACTTGTTCATTTTTCTTGTTACTACTCTTCTTGTTCTCGTTCGTCGTTGTTTTTATTTATTTATTTATTTATTTATTTATTTATTTATTTATTTATTTATTTATTTATTTATTTCCTTTGTAATGAAGAAGCTTGAATTGCGAATGATCGTCCAGTCCCTCCATGGGTATACGTGTCAGGGGCAGTTGGAGAAGAGAAAGGCATGCGAAAAACTATCGGCCAATCCATCCGCGCGTGCTCATGCGCTAGGACGTACAACAGCCTTCATCCGTGGGTGTTCGCGTGTCTAGAAAGGAGACCCCCGGCCTGATCGTTTGCGAACAGTATGCTCCCACCCGCCTCTCACTGTGACAACTGCGGTTTGATTAAACACCATTGAAATGTATTACATTTATTTAGTCATTGTTCCTTTATTATTCTATATTTTCTCCCTCTCTCCCACTCCCGATTCATCCTCCCTTTCATCCTCATTTATTTCCGTCCTTTAACTCTGTCTTTTCCTTTTCTTCTAATTCTTTTTTTCTTAATCATCTCTTTGCTCCTAATTAGACCAAGGCAGAAGACCCTCCAGGGGCAAAAGATCTGCCTTCTAAATTCTACTTCCTACCCGACACTCGCTGTACTAATGCTGCCCACTGCCCCTTACGCCGAGCTCCTGCAATGGAGGTTGCCAACCCAGAAGGAACACTACTGAACACCCCCATCATTCTATTCACCCCTACCTCTGCAGCTGAGCCAACTGTCATATCCCTCGCCGCTACCACAGGCTCCGAATACATTGCCATTGTTACGGACTCGCAGCAAGCCTGGCGCAATATTCCACGTGGACGCAGCGCTCACCTCCCTCCTCGTGGGTACTTACATCACTCAGCCGTCTTATTGTGTGGACCCCAGGTCGCTCGTCCCTCAAGAGTGATGAGGCGGCTCGACGCTGCTTCCCGCCGCCGTTCCAGACCGGACCTTTCCCTCAGGGTCACTCAACCAGTCTCCAAGTCTCTCCCACCTCCCGCTAACATGAGATCCTCGGCCAGTATCTCAACCTTCGCCTTACACGGCCTCCACTTCACCCTCGACTAACCGGGGAGTAGGCTGACAATCACCTGGCGTCGACTACAAATGCCTACTGAAACACACAAATCCTTCCCTCTATTTTCACTGCCCTATACCCCATCACGTGTCCCTTCTGCCCTCTCCTAAACCGCCTACCACATGGTGTGGACATGCCCACACACCCCTTTTTTTTCAAACAGCGTATCCGATCGGCGCTTCGTTGTCGCGTATCGACACAGAACTAAGAACTCCCCTTCAAATGAAGACAGATGAAATCTATTATACATCAATCAGGAAGTAACTGCTGCATAAAATAAGACTCTATTAAGAGCAGCCTGGCACGGGTGGTTTAGCTGGGCCCAGCCTCGTCCTTTGCAGAACAGACTGGCTCTTTCCTTAGTACAGACTGACCTCCCCCTACCAATTCCTTTCTCCGCCTTAGTCTTCGACCTTCCGCTCAAATTAAGGTGTACTCCCTATCTACCTATTGCCCTCCTCAAGCTTTGTCGATTCCTCTCATCACTGTGTGTCACGTGCGGATGCGTAGGTAGGAGCGCGCGGTTGCTTGGAATCCTCCTCACCCAAAATCACCTTTCTGCTGCATCAAGTAACGACAAGAACTTTACTGCGATGCAGTATACTTCTATAACCCAAGAATATTTTCGCGTTCGCGTTAGCAGAAGACGCCAGGCTAAATGAAAGAAATTACTGCCACCGCCAGGAATCGAACCTAGACCCGAAGAGAGAAACGGAGCGAGAGCCCGTAGTCTGACCGACTAAGCTACGCCCACACGAGGAGACAGATGGTGTACTCACCGAGCACAGCGGCGGGTCTGCCACCTGCGCTCATTCAAAGCCCTCGTGCGAATTGCAAACCGCATAATGTATGATAACGGGCGTTCACGTGGTTTGGATTAGCGGCGAACGGAACAGCGTCTGGGGAGGGGGAGGGCGGGGAGGGCGCTCCGTGTCGGTGGCGCATGAAACAAACGTGAGGGGGAGGGAGTGAGAGAGCCATAGCCGCGTGTTCCGCCCTCCTCCTCACCATTCGCCAAACGCTCCCTTCAGTTTTCTTTCTGCCGTCGCTGCTGCGTTCGTTCACTCGGTTACGCGTACGCCGCCCCCGCGAAACCCAGGTAACGGCTGCGAGAGTCTCTGGTTTCACTCTTTGCAGAGCCACGTGTGTGAATTCAAGTGACGTCGCATGGGTAATCGTTGTGGGTGTCGTTTGCAGCTTCGGTCACAGCGTGGATTGGAACCACATTTTTTAACAACGAAGCTGTTCTAGGTAGAACCTTTTCGTAAGTATTCTAAAGCTTGTGCGTCATCACGCAGGCGGAGCAGCAGGTTTTCGCACCCGCCGATGGCCTCTCAGAAACCGGTTCCCAGACCCACCGCTAGAGAGCGCCGCGGTCTCTAGGTGGGGCCTCTGATCATCGTCATCATCAACAACATCATCATAATCGGGGGTTCCTGTCACTCCCGCTAAGTGAGGGAGAGGGGACGGAGCCTCCTGCCGCTGACGTTTAGCTGGGGATTCCTTTGCTCGAACGGTATAATATAGTGTACTCAACGGTGCTGCCGCTCTCGAGGGAGCGGCCTTTGACGTTCTAGTCGACGCAAGAGGACCACAGCTCCCCAGTCTCAGGAGATTTTACACTGTATGGAACTGCGTTTAATTTTTCTCCGACACCTCGAGCGGACCAATGAATTTAAACCTTTCGAATCTCTGCTAAGGTGTTCAAGAGCGGGGTATTCAAAGAGGGCTTAAGTAAACATGATGCCTCACTTGATGCCTCAAGACGGTTTCACCCGACGCGGCACGTGCGGTTGATGATTCCTAACGCGTGTCCTGAAGGACGCCATGGCCGCGCGAAAACGCATCGCAGACAGCAGCGTCTTGTGTCGCCCTTTGAGGTGGGGCCTTCCTCCGGTAGCCGTGATCAACCCAAGCGTGTAGGACAGCGAGAGCGACGTCGGCAGGGAGGGCACGTCGCATTCGATGTTTCCTCGCACGCAAGGATACGTTCGGCGGCGAAACGGTTCGGCAAGAGCGACTGCGTGTACAACAAGACATTATCGTTACGGAGGACGCACTCCCGGCTCCTTCTCGGGGCACCGCCCCTCCCCCCTTTTACCCTTCCGCCGCACACTTGCCTGCTGCAGACACGTGTCTTCGATGGAGCATGGCGCCACATCGACCTGTCTCGACAAACTTCGCTAAGCGTACGCGGAGTGCTGCAGCAGGGAAGGACAGATTGCGGACGTGTAAGCGCTTGCGTGCAATTTGGGGACCGAATGGGTCGAAGTTGAGGTCTAATTGAGAAAGTAGGGACAAGCTCTTTGATTGTCTCCAGCGATGGGGCTGAGATTCGTCATGGTTTGATTGAGAAGCCGCTTGCAGACTTTGAGAAGGTCTCTTTGCCTGGGCTCATTCTGGTCGGTGCACTTCCCGCCAGCGATCCTCGTGAACGATAGAGCGGCAGCTACGGGATATGTAGACACACAAATGTCGTACAAAAAGGGGAAATAAGTGACACGTAAGAAATAGGTACGCACATATTCCACCTTACGTGCTACTGGTGGACTGCTTCGATTACTGACGAAAAGACTGAAGGCAGTGTCTTCTCCGAAATTAGCGCGACCTCGTTTTTTTTTTTTTATTCTTTGTCGTCGTTGTCATATATAGGCGAAAGCTTTAGGTGCGCCGTAGCGCGAAAAACTGGCGTTGCTGTTGGTAGAGATAACGGCAGCCGCTGTAAAGAGTTAACGAAAATCAATTTCAGGTCGCACGGGAATGGAACCCGGGTTGCCGAAGTAGGAGCCCAGGTCCCTACCACACGCCATCTCAGCACGTTGCTGGTGGCGGAGCAATAGTTGGCGTGGAGCGCGCCGAGTGACTTGCGAACTTGACGGCACGTGAGTGAAACAGGTGCACGTCAGCCGCACAGAGCTATTCTTCCGGGAAACTGTGGCGTGTCGTGCGGCCAATGTGTCTGATTTACACACACACACACACACACACACACACACACACACACACACACACACACACACACACACACACACACACACACACACACACACACACACAGACACACGCACACACACGCACACACATACATACACATGCACACACACGCACACACACATACACACACACATACACACACATACGCACACACACACATACGCACACACGCACGCACGCACGCACGCACACATACATGCACACACACGCACACACACATACACATGCGCACATACACACACATATACACACACACACACGCACACACACATACACATGCGCACATACACACACATATACACACACACACACACACACACATACACACACACACACAATAACATCGGAGAAACCTTTCTCCAACGCGACCGAATTGGCGCCAAGAGCCTCCTGCAGGTCCCCTTCCGGCGAACGTTTCCGGCCCCAACCATCCAGAGTGGCAAGGGGCCTCGCGAAAAGGTGCTGTAATGGCGGCGTCAGCGCGTAGTGGCGGTAGGCAACCCCCGCTTCGGCCGCCGAACATCTGCCATTTTTCCCTCCAAACCATGCAAAAACGCGCCCCACCGCGCGCGAACAAGTAGAGCAGCAGACGCGTACCCGCAGGCAGGGCCCCCTCCCCCCGGTCCCGCCGCCGTGACCCTGCCCGACGTATCTTATTCTTGGCTGAACAGGCAGGATGTTCGGCTTTCGTTTCATAGATGTGCGTGCGCGCTGGCGTGGGGTCTTTTCACTGAGACGCGTAGTAGTAGTGGGTGTAGCTGGCCACGTCTTGTTAATTGCGTGCAGTAGGACCGGGAGCATTGCCGAGCTGAACTGGCCGAGAGCAGCCCACAGAAAAAGTCTGGCAGTATTGCTTTAGTTAAAATATTTTAGATGAAGATAGTCGTTCTTGGTCTACTTTGGCCCGAAACTTTTATTATGTATGTATGTATGTATGTATGTATGTATGTATGTATGTATGTATGTATGTATGTATGTATGTATGTATGTATGTATGTATGTATGTATGGAAAATGATTGGTGTAACATTAAGGGACAAGAAGAGAGCGGAGTGGGTCAGGGAGCAAACTGGTGTTAAAGACATATTAGTAGAAATTAAGAAGAAATGGACGTGGGCAGGGCATGTAATGCGAAGGCAAGATAACCGCTGGTCATTAAGGGTAACAGAGTGGATCCCTAGAGAAGGCAAGCGTTGCAGTGGGCGGCAGAAAGTTAGGTGGGCAGATGAGATCAAGAAGTTTGCGGGGATAAATTGGTCACAGTTGGTACAGGACCGAGATAATTGGAGAATAATGGGAGAGGCCTTTGCCCTGCAGTGGGCGTAGATAGGCTGGTGATTATGATTATGATTATGATTATGATGATATATGTATGTATGTATGTATGTATGTATGTATGTATGTATGTATGTATGTATGTATGTATGTATGTATGTATGTATGTATGTATGTATGTATGTCCCTCGATTCAGCCAACCGGCCAAAACTTAACAGGACTCTTAATTCACAAATTTATGTGGGCAACTAACTACTAAATCTGGTGGCAACTAACTATTACAAACTACTAAACCGCTAAATCTGGTGGCTATGTTCATGCTTGTCAACATTGTTCAGCAAAAAATAAATCATTATATATATTTGAGGCAAAGCATTAAGGCATAACTGGTACTGGCAGCGTTCTGTCAATTGAAAATAGATGTGAGCTTGATTGAGATTTGCGACAGCAAATAAAAGAATACACGTGGAAAGCAATGTTTCGACTCAAATAGAAAAAAAGGGCTTGCGCCCTGCCTAGACCACGTGGTGGCATTACAAACGCAGTAGTACCAAAACCCAACAGTACCAACAGTTCCAGTAGACAGCGCGAGCAATGGAATACGGAAAAATAAACGCGGCAACCTCATCCCTGTTTATAGTGGGATGACCGAGGGGAGGGGAAGAGCATCATAGGTGGGCGGGGTACACAAGGGAGGCATTTGCGTGGCAGAGGCGACAGAAGACTATCGCCTTTCATCGACATTTGCAACGAAAGGAGCACAGATACGCGGCGAACTTTTTTTCCAGTCATTCACTACTTTTCCTCGTAAATTATTTAGTCTTTTTACATATTCATCCAGCTCCACTAATTGGCTGGTAAGTATTTTGCTTGGTTCAGTAGCTATGGTTGCGCAGCTGCCTAGTCATTCAGCGCCTAAAAATATTTTTCAGTGTGCAAGTAAGTGTTGTGTGTTCAGTGTTAATTAAGTCATTTGCGGTGTTACTTACCGAAGGGACACAGGGAATGTCACAAAATCACTGATTTTTCCGCTTAGGTTTTCGTTACGTAACGTTACCTTGTCGCTGAATAAAGGCGCGATTGCAGCACAACTACAATTACAATGGATTTACGAGCCCACAAAATTATTTTAAATTGTTGGTTGGAACTTCGCGGAACCAGCGAATGCCCGCCAGCCGCACCAGTGACGTCATTGTTGAAGTGCCGCAAAATCCCTCGGGCATCGCGGCATCTTCTCCTTTTTGTCCACGTTTAAAAAACGTGAAAATTGTTTAATGCCACGCAGAATGGCTTCCAAATCTCGATAATGACGGATGGGTTTTCCCACCTTTCTTCACCAAACCGGGCTACTCACAATCTCCCGTGAATAAGTTAGCACTGTGGTGGACCAGGCGTCAAAACGAAAAAGTAATGGCGTGAGTTAGATAAAGCGTATACATTCTCAACCATCAGATTGATTTGCTTCGTCTTTTTGCTAAAAAAAAAAGAATTCGTTTTCCCGAATTTCCAGTGGCCTACGTGACTTTGGCATGCCATACTTATCGTCCTATTTTAATAACGAAATAAACGGTCTCATCATCATGAAAAACAAAAACCCAGAAACTCTACGAACACCGAAGTTATTCGAGTCAGTTGTAAACAGAGTTATTGGTTGTGAATGCGAAAACATAGCGTCCGATTGCAGGAAGTGCTGGTTTTTTGAGCGCCGCCCTGCGACGCGCAGAGGTTCCTGGCTTGTGTGAACACTTCCCCGCTGGGTGGTGATGATGATCGTCATCATTATCATCATCACTCTCTTGAGTATTTTTCTCCGTCTCTTCATTACTATGACTCCAAACATTTGCCAATAGCCCCTGTTGGGCATGTATTTACACTAAACGTATGTAGCCCAACGTTAGGCCTAACGACTGTCCATAGAGAGAAGGCTCTTTATTGAAAAAAGCAGAGAGTTTTGCCGGCGTTTGCGATCGCATACATACTTCTCTGCTAGGGGTCGAGGATGTAGGGAGAACAGGCTCTAGAGAGAGGTGAGCAGAAAAAAAAAAAACGAAAGCAAACAAAAAACACTGGCGTGGTTTGGCGGACTTGGCAGACTATTTTTTAGATTGTGTCACAGAATTTACAATTTTGAAATGTGGCCAATGTCCTCCAAACATGAAAACAAACTCTTCAGGGCCTGATGCTGCTTCGAGGAGCAAGTCCATGGCCCTCGCAATATATCAAACGCCTTGCACTCCAAGCTGCGGGCACCGGTTGACGACGCTGGACATCCTAGCGTGACGTCAGTCCTAACGTCAACGTCACGCCGGAGCATACCCAGGCCTATCTGAACATTTGAGCGTCCATTTGAACACGCGCTCTTTTATCTTTATGTTTATATCGCAGTCACGTGACGCGTCGCAGCCAACGGGAACGTGAGACCGGCACATACCCGCGTTCGCAGACGATAAGCGCGCTCGTTCATGGAGTGCGCCGCAGTCAATGGGAATTTATGTATGGGCCGATACAGACGCCAGAAAACAAAGACCGCTATTCTGCAGCCTTTCATCATCATCATCATTCATTAAACCCTTAAAGGCCTCAGAGGGGTATTACATAAGGCGGGGGGGGGGGGGCGAGTCATGATGCATATGTGGCACAAGAAAAATGCGGTTCGATACATGGTTCATTAAATTTATACAATAACAAATTTAATTTGAGAATTTAACAACAACCGAAATAATAATAAACTAGAAAAGGCAGCAGGGGAAAGTAGTGTGGATTATATGAAATTAAAGGATAAGGTGAGTTAACAATATATAATTCTTTGAATCTGGTCGGATTGCGTTAACGGACAACAGATTCTGGCAGCTTGTTCCATTCTTCGATGGCACGTAGTGGGAATGACATAATGAACGCGTTAGATGAACCATGCAATCGTTGGAGGCTCATGGAATTGAACAGACGGCGTGAGTAACCGGATGGTACGTGTGAGCAGGAGGGAAGTGCGGAGATGGTGAAAGGGATAATACAATTTGTGGAAGAGGCAAATCTGTCCAATTTCACCTCTAATGACTTATTTCACGTCTAACGTCACGTAATATGCGCTTTGTTCTAATTTGTTCACTGAGTTGAGCTCGCTAATGCAGTTCTGCACAAATGTACGTCCCATCAGGTCCGGGCTGGTCCCAGACCTCGAAATGCGCGCGCAATCGGATTCGAGTACGAGCCCACCACGGAGAAAAGAAACGCGCCGATCCCAGGTGCGGAGGTTTCCGCCGCACTGCATCGAAATATCCGGGACGGGGACTCGTGGAAGATTGGAAAGGGAGCAGGACACAGAAGATGGCGATGAATGAGGAAGGAGGCCCTCGTAGTAGCGGACCAGAATGCGCGTCTGTTTGCGTGCGCGCTTTATTCGCCTTCCCGCCACGAGGGGTCAGACCGGAAACGGCCGCTTCCGGCGGGGAGGAGTGTCTTGATCGGAACTGCTCCCCCCTCCTTCCCGCTGTGCGCCTCTTCCGGTCGCCTCCCCCGTCCGCCGTCTTTCCCCCGTATCGAAGTTTTTGCGCGGGAAAAGCGGCGTGTATTTTTGGGCTGACGGTGCATGTCTCGTTAACCCGCGCCCGTCGGTCTCGTCTGGGGAATAACTCCCAGAAGACGTGAACCGTGGGTAACTTATGTCTTGTTGGATCTTCGTGGTGGAAGCGACGCAGGAGTCAGCACACTGTCAACGTCAGCGAAGAATTATGTTCCTTCTTACCGTCAGCGCTTGTAAAAGAAATCAATATAAGATAATTCTCAACGGCGTGCGAGTTACTTAGTGATGTTTGTTCATCGCGAGCCAGAAATTCGTGCTGGAATTTAAGAACGAGAAACTGAGTGAGTTGGTACTATACTTCTTATTGCTAAGCACGCATATTTGATTTGAACATGTCCTCTACTGTGAACTCCTCTGTTGTGGACTCCAGAGGGTCAGGAGCCCTCGTCAGGCACTCAATGCCTTTAGCTCCTGCCCCTTCAGCAGGGATTGTAACAACGTCTGCTGAAAAATAAAGTCTTCTTCTTCTTCTTCTTCTTCTTCTTCTTCTTCTTCTTCTTCTGTGTAAAAAACTGCGCAGAAACACGCAACAGAAGAAGAAACGTACGACAAAGCCGCACAACTCACAGCTTGTGGAATAACTCACAATTTCCTGCTATTTGCTAGACAAACAGTCGTTAATTAACACCTTTATTGTAACCGCCCGTGACATCACCAGCTAGCCTAAAGTATCATGTATCTACGATCCACGTTGTTTGGCTTTACTGTGTTTATGTGCTGATGCGGGCTCGTTCGTATACCATCGTAAGCGCTTCTGTCCCATCTATCTCATTTTTGGGAAGTCGTGGATGGCGCGTAAACCTATTTTTTACTGCTTTGTTCATCAAAACTTTCCTGTCT